>NW_019396672.1:78149-165267 GCF_000591075.1 Eurytemora carolleeae | reverse complement strand
CCCCCCCCCCAAAGTCTGTTCAGAGTTAATATCTAGCTGTAAACCAAACCCTTGGCTAAAATCTTATATCAAGTTAACCCTAATATACCATTGTAAACGTCATAATGGTATAAACGGACATATCTATTTGAGAACATGGGTATTCAGACATTAACTAATGACAGCTGTATATTAACAGCTGAGAGTACTAAGCTGTTAAACAGACATCTATTCAGTTCCATTTACTCATCTTCCATCTAAATATTACGAGAGGTTTCGTGATTTATGCAAAAATTAATAAAAAATAGTCAAGTCCGTTTAACCCATTTTGAGTGATACGACGTCCGAATATCCTATATCTCGTGTGAGGTCAGAAATAAAAGTCAGAAAAAACATGTACCCGTCCGAATACCCATGCACTCGACTATGAAATGTCTGAATAGCGACACTCTGATATCTCCAATCTATCTTTATCTATGCTCTACACTCTTCCATCCTCTTATAAATCCATAGTGGGGCAACGTCCCCTTGCACCCCTCCTGTATACACCCCTGCGAAGATCAAATTGAAGTTTAGTATGAGTCAGACAAAATTGAAGTGACCTTTGCATATAAGGCAGAATGTCTGAAGACTGTGGAGCAGGCAGAAGATGCTATTTGAGGTTTTTTTATCTTACATCATTCTACCCACATTTTTCGCAAAAATAAATGAAGCGAAAAAATCGCGAAAATTTTGTGAAAACCATGTGTTTTATAACTGCAACATTTAATTGCTCAAGAGAACTTGTGGAATTCTGTGCTCTGATAGCTCAATATTTAAAGTTATTATGTCTTATAAATAATTTCTCTTCATTTACTTCAATGTTTGACGAAGAGAATTTGATTTCATTAGCTATCATTTTTACGAATTATTTTGGTTCTTCCCGTATTAGATTTTATTTTGTGTTTAAAGAAGAAAGTTCTTAATGGTCGAGATACTATTTTCAAGAAAATCTATGAATTATCTGATGTATCCTAGTTATTCTTAAATCTATATTTATATTTTGTGTTAATCCATCAAATGGGCTCGCGGATAAATCCCTCTTTGAAAATGAGTCTTGTATTCTCAAAATTTAGTCTTTTTGATGAACTTTTTCGCTACAACTTGAATTTGTTTTTAAAAATCCTGTATTTACGCATTTTCTTTTTCGTGAAAATTTTGCATTTTCTATTTCGCGAAAATTTCCCATTTTATCGTGAAACAGATTGAAGCGAAATTTCGCAAAAAAAGTGATCCAAAGGTGCAAAATTAAAAAAAACTTAAACTCCAACTTCAATGAGAATTTTGCCAATTTCTTCTTAAAAGCTAAAAACAAGTGCCGTATAGTTTAAAATGTAGCTTTTATATGTAGAATGTATATATACTTAAATTCTATTTTAAGATAAAAACAAAGAGAATAGAATATATTCTATTCTCCTTGATTAAAAACATTTATTTACCCTGTGGAACACTTAATGAATAAAAAAATTGTTTAGTTAAATAAAGATAATTCTTTTGTTTTGGTACGCAGGTAGCTTGGAATTTGCTAGTGGGGGGGGGGGCATTTTTTTAGAAAAGGTCGAAATTAATGACTCATTACACATTATAGTTTCTCGATAAAAAAAAGTATGGCAAAGGGTTCAGTTTGAGCGTCAAGTTTTTAGCCTTTGAGCTTTGTAATAACTGAAAGGAAAAGAAAAAATATTGCAAAACTGCAGACAAAATATCTATCTAAATTGCCTGTGACAAAAGGAAGCATATTGCATAAATCTTGCAGGGAAGTTTTGCATTTTTCACTATGTGATTGTATTTGAAAAAAAAATATTATATTTTCAAATCTGAAATTTTTTTCTTTACTGGTTCATCAACCTAGCTCGATATCTGAGTAACGATGAGGGAGATATCATTTTCTAAATCCCTGACTAGAGGGGGGGGGAAAATGTTATCCCCCCCCCCTCCTAGCTTAATCCTAGAATCCCCTTGATAGAGTTGTCCTCTAATTGTTTTGCTTTTTGGTACAGCCAGTATGTGTTCTGTATTGATTTAAGAAAATCATCCAAATTTTGAGTAAAATATTTATTGTAAAAATTGAACCCCTTATTACGTTTTGTTTGTTTTTGTTTTTACAATGATATACAACGAGAAATGTTCACAATTTAAAAGCCTCCTATTTGAAATAGGAAAATAAATTTAAAACGAGATATTAATTGCAGTATACAAACGAGTCTGAAGCAAAAATGATTAACAATTCTGTAGGTATTCACTTACAAACGACGTTACTTTTTAATGTTTAATTAACAGGCGCGCAACTAGACATTTTGTTATGGGGGGGGGGGGCAAGATGGAAATATATTGCGTGAAGCGCAAACATTTTTTTTGCCCCCCCACCCCTTAAAATTTTTAGGGGGGGGGGGGGCAAGAAAAATGTGTATTATACTCAAACTATAAAAAAGTAACCTTACCAACTAGATATTCAGGATATCTGATATAAAATTAAAAAAGAAATCTATGAAACAATTTTTTAGTTACAGAAAAATGCCTTAAAAAGAAGGGATGGTGCAGGGGCAAGGGTGTATTCTATGCTGTCCCATATAAATGCCTCATAATTTACAGTTGCAATAACCTACAATTACGTTTACATAACGAGTGCAGATATTGCATAATCTGCTATAAATGAGTAGAATTTTGCAGATTTAACCTCATTCAGATTAGATTTTAGGACAAATTCTTCACCTTTATTCAAGAAATAAAGTAGTTATAATGTTTTTAGCCCCCCTTAATATGGCATAAACTTTAATTTGTTATATTGCTATTCCTATAATTTTGATCAAGCTATTCTGAATTTTCCAGTGTTATTAATCCCTTCTTTTCAGCTTGTTTTTGAAGCATTCCTCGGATTGAACTTTAAGCTCAATAAACTAATGTACTATTCATGAATCGCTAAATTGCAAAACTGGGTGTACTTCTTGCTACCTACAGGGGGAGGCAAGCCTTCTAAAGGGAGGGGCATGCCTCCCCTTAATCAGGCTAGGGGGGCCATGCCCCCCCCCCCTAGTTGTGCGCCTGGTATTAGTGTGATATACTATGTATAGTTTGTGAACATTTACATAAATTGTACACTTTAAACTCCAATTTTCAGGCTGAAAGGGACTGACAAAATTCATACCAAGGAAATGTTTAAATTCCACTCTATGTATAATCTATTCTCTTTGGCCAAAAACCATGTCACAAGATTTTCTACGAGCAAATTTTAACGTTCTTCATAATGCTGTAATGATAAAGAAATTTAGAATTAAGAAATGGCTTTCATTGAGATGGGGGGTGGCTTTAGCCATCATGATTCCCTTTTTAACAAGCCAAATTCTACGAAAATATTTGTTGTCAAATGTTTTGTTATCTTATATTTTCTATAAAGTATTATTTAATTTCTTTCATCTCTATCCTTCGTTGCAAGGTTTTAAAATATTTTACTTTCTAATTTTTAAATCATGTATGCTCTAAATAAGTTTATAGGTAAAGCGGTGTCCTTATAATCTTGCTAATTTTCAAATTTTTGTAACTTTTTTTGTTTGAAATGTTTCCAATCTGTAAAAGAAATTGAGTAAATAAAATATGAACATTTTGTTTAAAAACTGGATTCAACACTTTTTTCTTTAACAAGTGTTAAAAATGACCACCATTTTCTTAAATGCATATAATTCAGTTCTAGTGCGAAAATTGACTAAAAAGTCTTTCGGCCGGGTATACTTTAAAGAGTAATAACTCTTCAACTTAAAATGAGGTATCGACGAATTTTAAAAACTCTGAGGTAGCTCTTGACCTTGGCTATTTTCGTATAAAATTATTTTTATCTGTAACCCGCCTACCCCAAAAAAAGGTGAAACTGCGCGTGATACATTTTATCTATAAAATACTGGTGTATAGTCAAACATTTATCTTATCTATCTATCTATCTATATGATGATATATATAATGTTTCCAGGGGTCAATATAATTCCCTTTTCAATCCCATTTGGAATTGACAAATTTGAAAGAAATGGGGGCAAATTCTTTAATTGGGGGCAAATTTTTTTTATATGATAATTTTTTTTTTCAAAATTGGGGGCAAAAATTATTTTGGGATCGAGAAAATCAGCTTTTTTGGGAATTATATTGACCCCTGAATGTTTCTTCTCTAAACTTAAGTTTTAACTGCGGGTTGGAAATTGACATATAAGTTTAACTTATTAATTGAAAGGTGCAGACAACTGGTCGTACAACGGGTGCCACCCCCCTTTTACCCGCCCCCCCCATCAAGAAAAATTTCAGCCGCCGCGGGCCTGGGACCGTATCTTATCTAAGCAGTTTGGTTTGGCTTACAGTTGATCTATCTAGGCAGGCAGTATAGGTATGTAGAGTTAGGCGAGGGAGGGAGTCCAGAGTTCCTCAAATAGTAATCACCGCCACCCAAATCTGTTTTGCGGCAAGCGCGCTCCTCAATTAGTAATCACCGTAAAATTTTGTTTTCTGTGATTTGAATTTAATGCACTTTTAACACAATTTTCGACATCTATCGGGGTTTTATGGCATCTGTATTGACTTAAACTAAATTTTTTAATTATTTTCAGATTTTTTTGGTCAACAAAAACTGAGAATCAAGGCACAGTTCATTTTAGCCAAATCTTAGATCCAATTCGCCACTTTAATGACTGCATTTCATGATTGGCGTCAAGATACAAAAAAGGTCGGGCTGCCTGTTTACTAAAAATTATCTCATCGCGCCCAAAGTAATATCAATCTCCATTTAAAAGATATTTTCAAAAAACCTTTACAGTGTTTAGATTTTTGTATTCGCCTACTCGAGTTCAACATCTACAACAAAACTAATTATATGCATAGAAAGAACTAAAATTTTGAAAAATTAGTCTCATCACACCAACTACTGAAAATGAAGTGTTTAGTCCACTAATAATGGGTTAAAGTTTCCTCTCTATATAAGGAGTTTAAAACAACATTCAGAGGAAAATGCCTTTTGTTTTTTTCCTAAATATTTTTATATAGATATTTTATAGATATGAATATGTTATATCTATATTTATTGAACCAATAAAGGAGCCAAAAATTACTGACCTTCTGGCCAAAAGATACAAATGTGTGTCCTATAGGCTTATTTTGTATAGAATTAGTACCAGGTTCTTAGTGTAAGCCACCATCATTTGAACCAATAAAGGAGCCAATAAAGAACGTTTAGAATGATGTATTTCTAACGGAGTCAAACAGGTTGTTTTATCGAGACTTGGAGGAACCTCTCTAGCTCATATCCTGACTTGAACTGCTTGTTGGTTTGTCTTGCAGGATTGAGGTTGCCTGTTTTGTTCAAGGTCTGCGTTCTTTGTGTACCCAGGGAGCCAGTGCAGGGGTTTCATAAAAATACATAATTTAATTAATAATCATATAATTACAATTTGTTATTTTAATAAACGAAATAGAATTGGTGCAGTTTTTTATATCTTTTAGTTTTTTGTGAAAAATATATTAAAGTTTATGTTTTTGTATTTGATGTTTGTTTGATCCGGAAATATCTGTTTTTTTTACGTGGATGTAGGGTTCTTTGTCTGCTGAAAGGTAGGGCTAAGTATTTTGTTTGAAGGTTAAGCGTGGAGCTTTAGAATTCATACTTTATGAGAACCCACGCTTTAGATTTATGTAGCAATATATATATATCTATATATATATATTTGTGTATATTTCTTTGAACCTGAATAAATGCTTCTTTTGATGTATTATTAACTGCTTTATTTCAACATTAACAATTCAGTAAATGGTGTATTAATTAATGTTATAACAGGAAATATCAAATCAGATCCTAAATAATCTACAATAGGCTTTTTCATCATATTAAAAAATCTTTTTACACAAACAAATTTTCTTTCATTGTATTTTACAGAAGAACTACATCCTACAACTGATCTCAAACTCACATAGTTGTTGTCTTTACTAATTGAACGGAAACTTTTGAATGGTGTCATAAGCTCCTCTCTTTTTTCTATTCTATGGAAATGTTTTTGAATTGTCATTAAGCTTTTTTCTAGGTCTATTGTTATAATTACTGATATCATATCATTCACATTTGTATTTACATTTGGAATTTTATCAATTAAGTCGAAGAATTTTTCAATAAGGTTCAAAATGGTTTTCCACGTAAATTTTGTTTCATCCGTTTTTAACATTAGTTTTAGCAGTTTTGCTCTAACCTCATTATCAAAACCCTCTAATCTTATCTCTGTGTTTAATTCCCTCTTTTTGTATAAACTATTTCATCACTAGCTTGAATGTTGACAGGAAACTCAGGAGTATTGCATACTATTCCCCCCCCCCCCACAGGCCTATCCTCCACATCCACAGAAGCATCATCATCCTAATAATTTGGACAGCTTTAGTAAGGCTGGTCTACTGAAATGAGTCAAATCAGACCCTGTCAAGGACCAAATCCATTGACTATTCATGGCTTTCATTAAATATTTGTTGCTGACGACACGTACCTAGTGTTTCATTGTTCCTTGATCTTATAATCTTTAACCTATTCATCTAAGTTCGAAACCTAGCTTTTTCTTCAATATCCTCCCAAAATGTGCAATTTGGGTGTCCAGCTATTTTTTTGCATCTCGGCTGTGGTTCAATTACTCGCACTTCTCGTGTGTGTGTTCGAAAATGGAGGTCCAGTAGCAAATTTAATTTTACTGTAACTTCGTCAGACATTTGTGCCCTTTGCACAGTTTAAAAGGATACAAATCGTTTCCTGACACTATTATATTTTTAATCTCCTGTTCAACGAAATAACCAACCTTAAATTCCCTCCTTTTTTAATTTTAAGTAATTATCCTCCCTATTTACAGGGAGGATAATTACTTATCCTCCCTATTTACAGGGAGGATAATTACTTATCCTCCCTATTTACAGGGAGGATAATTACTTATCCTCCCTCTTTACAGGGAGGATAATTACTTATCCTCCCTATTTACAGGGAGGATAATTACTTATCCTCCCTCTTTACAGGGAGGATAAGTAATTATCCTCCCTCTGTGATCCATACAGATTTAATTCAAGATTTAGATCAAGAAATTAAATATTCTTCCATATGCATTAGTAAGAAATAAGAGAATTAAAATCATAATTGATAGTTTTATTGATTTCATTATTATTTTATCCCCCACGGTTGGTTATTTCGTTGAACAGGAGATTATAACTATTAATTACTACTTAACCGGGAGATTAAGGGAGGATAATTAAATTGAGGGGAAAACCACTTAGCCGAGGGCCTCCAAGACCTTTTTGGGGTTCTAAACCTCACGCTAAGTAGTAATTAATAGTTATTTCTACAAATCCCACCTCTAATAAACTTTCCTGAACATATCCTATAGAAATCTTTCCCTTAAAAAAAATATGATCCCTTAGATATAAGGAGCCAATTGTCTTGCCAGGCTACTATACATTTTTTTTCTAAATAAAAAAATTATACATAATGATATTTTAATTTAGTTTATTCTGTGTTAATAATTAATCTATGTTTGCAGTATATGTTTACGCTATTTGTATATGTTTATAGAAATACCAGTGACAGTTTTAAAATAAATATATTTGCGTACAAATTTCACTCTATCCCCGTAGTAAATTTGAATTCGAACAGGACCTGCCCAGTATGTACCGGCCTGCCAGATAACAGCGTGTACTGACCCGATCCTATGGTACAGTACATCGCCCTAACCAGACTAACATACAACAGGGGTCAATTTTCTTGGCATAGTCCCGTGAGAGGGCTAACTATGACAACTCCCATGGCGCGTTCAGAATTTTTACAGTACCCGTCCTAATCCTAGGCCTATTTGACCGACCCCACTGGCTTAGTCCACCGTGATTTTTAGTTAATTATACTTATATCAATTTCTTTCAATTGTCTAGTAGATTTCTAATCAGTAATATCGTAAATAATTTTTATATTTGTAATGTTTCAAATAATTTTAGACATATTTACCCTAAATCTGTGTACCCCCTCCCCCCTNAGTACTGGACTTTACTGGGGTATACTGGGGGGTGGGGTGGGACAGAAGCCAAACAGAATTTTTTATTTTTAATAAAAACATATTAGTAGTCAGAAAAACTTCTAAGCATATTTTCTTTATAGTTTTGCCTATTTTCATGGACAAAAAAGCTAGTTTAATATTAATCAGCTGATCACTGAATGGATGGAGGGAGGAATTGTAACCACGCCAATTTGTAATCCCCATATCTGCAGGGTACTGTTGGGTACTGTTGGGTACTGCGGGGTATACTGAGGGGTACTGAGAAGTGCTATGGGGTACTGCAGGGCAATATGGGGGTACTGTAGGGTACTGTGGCTACTGCAGGGTACTGGAGGTACTGGGGGGTACGGGGTACTTGGGAGTACTATGGGGCACTGTGTGGTACTGTGGGGGTACTGCATGGTACTGCTGGTTACTGCTGGTTACTTTTGGGTACTGGGGGGTACTGTTGGGTACTGGATTGTACTGGGGTGCACTGAAGTGCACTAGGGGGTTACTAAGGGTACGGGGGGGGGGTACTTAACGTTCTGGGGAGTAATAGAGAATACTGTATGGTACTGTAGAGTACTGTGGGGTACTGCAGGGTACTGCCAGGTACTGCTGGGAACTAGGTGCATACTGGGGGAAGGAGGGGGTACTGGGGGTACTTTGGGATACTGCAAGGTACTGCAGGGTACTGGGGCTACTGGGGGATACTGAGGGTAGTGGGGGGAACTGTGGGTTATTGTAGGGTACTGTTGGGTACTGCTGTGTACTACTGGGTACTGGGGGGTATTTGGTGGTATTGGGTGCAGGTGGGGGTACTAGGGTTAAGTACTCAAAACTGAAAATTTGCACTGTTTAAAGGTAAATTAAAAAAATAGAATCTTTTTTGAGGAAATCTGTAATGCTCAGGTAATGACATTCAATAAAGTGATTTTTTTCATATTTTCGCTCTGTAGACCTCAAGCCATTTGTCTCATTGCCCACCATGCATAAAATGAAGTAAGATTATCTTTGTAAAATGTAAAAAATTTTAGATATATCATTTTTTAAGTAATGGGGTTCATTTTTTTAATTTTGTAATTTGAATGAACTGAATTTATCATTCTAAAAAATAGAGATAGGGTTCAAAAAGAAGCTTTATAACTAGTTAAAACTTTTAACAAACATTAAAATCAACGAAGTTTAATTTATTATTAATTTAGTATTTAGCATTACAATTTTCTGCATGGTTAAATTTTTTATGTTTAATCACACAAAAAGAATTGATACAGTTATATACTATGAAAGTCTACCAAACACTTTTCTGAAATCTGAACTTCGAGTTGTTGATCGTGGCCTACGTGTGGTCCCACCAGCATAATCTGTAAAAAAATGTCAAAGGGTCATACAATTTTTAGAGAATACATCCTAAGATACTTGAACTAAGGGAGACAGCTTCTTTTTAAAACTAAACAGATCCTTTCCTATGCACACATGGTGAAACAGGGCCTTGATAGGTAGATCTAAAATATTGGACTTAAAATAGTTTGTATATGTAGTAAAATACAATATTTTAATGTTTATGTTTTTGACTTTAAGAGTTTTTCTTAGCTTATAAAATAGGCTTTTAGGCTTCTTGCATTTTTGACAGAACTGCATGGTGAAAGAAGGTGAGAAATGATGAAAAGAACAATAATTAGAATTTTTCTGTATTAACTCTACCCAATTTATAAAAATTCTTAAAAAGAAAAATATTCTATAACCTGCACCATAGCTCCCATCTCTTTGACACAGGTTGTCCTTGTTGCAAACCAGATCCTCCGGGCAATCTTTAATCCCATCACATGCAGGTAATACTTTGCAAACTTTGGTTTCGCAACAATATTTGCCATTACCGCATTGTGAGTCTTTTTCACAGGTATCTATAGAAAAGACAATTAAGCAATGTGTATTCAATCTTTATTTGCATTCAGGTTCCCTAAGACATATGTCTTCTTCCTTTTATAGCTAAATGATTTTTTTTAAATTTATAAAACAAAAATCATCTTGTCAAATTTAAAGAATTTAAAATGAATTATCTATAAATAATTTCACAAACTATTTAATATGATTAATTTATAACAAAAAATCTTTGCTGTTATTATGTTATATTTTTTTTAATTATGACTTAAAATATTTACAATTATAATAATGAAAATCTAGTATAAATGAAAATATTCCAAAAAAATAAGAATTCATAATAATTAAAAATTGATCATTTAAAATTATTTTTTACGACTAAAATTATTTTAGCTCTGTAACCTTTGATGGCAGAATCTCCATAGCCTTTCTCAGCAGAATCTCCATAACCTACTTCAGCAGAATCTGCAGACTTTCCTAGAAAAAATGTTTCTGCAAATTATTTTGGGTCTAAATTTTCTCTAATCTCTACATCTTCAACATTTCTATAATCTCTAAATATTCATCTACCTGCACCATAGCTTCCATCTCTTTGACACAGGTTGTCTTTGTTGCAAACCAGATCCTCCGGGCAATCTTTAATCCCATCACATGCAGGTAATACTTTGCAAACTTTGGTTTCGCAACAATATTTGCCATCACCGCATTCTGAGTCTTTTTCACAGGTATCTATAGAAAAGATATTTGAGCAGAGTGTTTTTTTCTTAAACATAAGTCTTCTTCTTTTCATTGCTAAGTTATTAAAAGAAAATGTTTGAAACAAAATTAATCCTCCAGATTATCAAATTTAAATGATTTTAGTCCTTGTATAAAGTTAAATAATAACAAAAAATGTTTGTAATAATTTAAAATATTCATGAAACCCTAAATATTTACAATAATTATAATATAAATATTTTAATAATAAGAAAAATAATCTATAATAAAAAACTAGAAATATTTGTAATAACTGAAAATATTTTTTAACAAATAAAAAATTTCATGAGGCCTCAGGTTTATGAGTAATCAAAATTTCAAAAATCTTCCTCCAACAAAATTTGATTTTCATTAAATTTTTAAACATTTTGAAAATTTAAGAATTTTTTTTAATGAAATCCAAGAATTTTTTTGTTTTGTTTTACAATGTACAAAAAGAGTAAATGTTCACAATTGAAATAGAAGATGTGCGTAGAGCACCCTAAAAGCCTAGTAATAATCAAATATATATATTATAGCTTAAAATATCTACTTTTATTGATTAAAATTATTTATATCATCCAAAAAAATCTAAAATTGATAATAATATGTAATAATAATAATATATAAAATATTTCACAATAATTAAGAATTGTTTTTTATGATTAAATATGAATTAACTCTGTAACCTTTGTCAGCAGAATCTCCATAACCTTTGTCAGTAGAATCTGTGTAACCTTTGTCAGCAGAATCTGTGTAACCTGTGGTGGCAGAATCTGTGTAACCTTTGTCAGAATAATCTCCATACTTTCCTAGAAATTAAATGTTTCTACAAATTTCAATTATTGGACAGATACTGTGGTAAACAAAATACAGTGGAATGAATGTCATCCCCTTTCTTTCTTGATATGAAATTTTGTATTTGGATCTGATATTTCTCTTAAAGTGGGATCTATATATTTTTATCATCTTAATTAATTAAATTTTGAATTTATTTCAAACTCCATTTCTGAATTAAAATAGTAAAAGCAATTATTTATCATATAACTTAAACAATATTCAACACACACACTGTATATCTGCCATCCAAAACATCCTTTCTCAAAAGCAATTTTTATGTAATCTATATTCAATATAATCTACCCAAGTAAATTATTTATGATTAATTTTCAATAATTATTTAATATAATTAATTTATGACAATAAATCTTTGCTGTTATTATGTTTAAAAATATCTATTTAAATTATGACTAAAATATTTTTATTAATCAAACAAATTAAAATTCTTTAAAATATTTAAATTATGACTTAAAATATTTTGATTATTATAATTAAAATCCATTATAGCTGAAAATATTCGAAAAAAATAAAGAATTTATAAAATTATTTAAGCTTTGTAACCTTTGTTGGCAGAATCTCCGTATCCTTTCTCATCAGATTCTCCGTATCCTTTCTCATCAGAATCTCTGTATCCTTTCTCAGCAGAATCTCCATAACCTACTTCAGCAGAATCTGCAGACTTTCCTTTAAAAAATTATTCTGCAAATTACACGGATATGATAAGAAATTTTGAATTTTAGGTTTAAATTTTCTCTACATCTTCAACATTTCTATAATCTCTCTAAATATTCATCTACCTGCACCATAGCTCCCATCTCTTTGACACAGGTTGTCTTTGTTGCAAACCAGATCCTCAGGGCAATCTTTATTCCCATCACATGCAGGTAATACTTTGCAAACTTTGGTTTCGCAACAATATTTGCCATCACCGCATTGTGAGTCTTTTTCACAGGTATCTATAGTAAATTATTTGTATTCCACACAATATTAGACAGCAATGAAAAAGTCA
This sequence comes from Eurytemora carolleeae, assembly GCF_000591075.1. Taxonomy (NCBI): domain Eukaryota; kingdom Metazoa; phylum Arthropoda; class Copepoda; order Calanoida; family Temoridae; genus Eurytemora; species Eurytemora carolleeae. The sequence goes on along the minus strand of NW_019396672.1, from coordinate 152,763 downwards.
AGTTTTTGACAAATAAACCAACTTTCAAGCAAAGTCAGTAGGTTTTTTTTAGTAAAGTGTATTTCCTTTTCTTTCTATTTATAATAATCTAAATATTTATAATAACTAAAATTTCATGATAATTAAAAATATTTATGATAATTAAGATATTTGTAATAATTTAAACTATTTATAACAATTAAATTTATTTTAAAACATTTATAATAACTAAAAGTATTTATAATTTCTAATTAAAAATGTTTTCAATGATTTGAAACATTTAAAATAACTAGAAATATTTATAATATCTAAATAAAAATATTGATTATAATAAATGTTTTTGTAATAATCAAAATATTCAGAGTAATTAGATATATTTATAATAATTGCAAATATTCATAATAAGTAAAAACATTTTAGAAAACTCTAAATATTTATAAAAATTAAAACTACATTTGATAATTTCAGACATTTATAATGACTAAAATGTTTAATATAATAAAAAAAATTAATAAAAACTATAAATACTTTTTCCCAATTGGGCTATTTTTGTCTAAAATAGATTAAATGATTTTGCCCTTAAAGTTGAGATACGGGAGTGTGATACATGTTCCTAGTCATTTTTCAAGGCCTACTCATTAAATAAATAGACCTCTATCTTTAATGGTTGGGTGCAAGGGAGGATTTTTTAAAAAGTTCAATAAATAAATATTAAAAAATACCCCCCTCCCCCCACCCTCCCTTTATCATGATAGGATTAGATAATTGAAAATATATTTAACAATTAAAAATATATATAATGATTAAAAATATATATAATGATTAAAAATTTTTATAATAATTAAAATCATTTGTTATCAATAAAAATGTTTACCTCCATAACCAGTATTGGAATAATCTCCGTACTTTCCTTAAAATAAAAACTATTCAACAAATTACACTCTTACAACAGATACAATGATTAACAAAGTAATTTGGAATGATCATCATCTCGTTTCTATCTTATTTTTAGGATTTTGATGCTTGTTTCTGAATTTTCTGTACAAGTGTGCTTTAGACATTTTCAGCATTTTAATTAAAACAATTTTGAATTTCAAACTACATTTAAGAATTAAAATGAAAAAGAACGCCTACAACATTGCAATTATTTATCATTTATTCTAAACCATCCCCCCCCTTCCCCCATGGTGGGGTATTTACATTGTATCAATTGTAGCATGTATTATTTTTAATAATTTTAGTTTATAATTACTTTTCCCATTAATATTTTTACCCTTGAATATATTATAAGTTAATATAACTATGTGTTTTTTATTCTTTATTTTTAAAAAAAAATTCAATTGTGAACATGCTCTCTTTGAATGCACGTAAAAAAAAATTTGCATATTTCACAAAATAATTTCATGGATTTTAAAAATTTTTAAAAATTCTATGTAAATTTTTTTAATTTGGATCATTCATAAAATTTCCCTGGGGTCCTGTGAGGTGCACAAAAAATTTGTGCCTGAATGGTTCAGCTGTTTAGACATTTATTGGATAAAAACAAACAGACATTCAAGCAAAGTATAAATATAATTATATATAGATTGGTTTACCTCCTGGTTTCACAGCTCCAAGATCATCCTTTGTCTCAATCAGATAGTTCTTGCAATTTCCTTATTAGACAACATTTTTAATCAAAATTTAATTTTGTTTATGGTTTTATCATTTTAATGTTTTAACTCTCATTTAAAAACATTGTTAACGGTCAAATCTATACACCGTTGCAAGATATTCTAAGATTTTCTTCATAAAATCCTCAGATAGTATTTCTACATTTGATTAGTTCATTTTATGATTCTTTCTCAATTACTTTCCATCATACCTTAATCTTATTTGTCAGAGCAAGATTTTTAACCCAGTAATCTTAGGTATAGCGCAGGGTTGGGGAGTAGAAGGGGGGGGGGAACAAGGGAGCAAGGTTAGATATTTGAGGCAGCAGTGGGGTACAGATAAATTACAGAAGGTGGGGAGCAAAAATAACTCTAAACAAGATAGAGGGGAGGGACTGTTTGTCAGACCCCACTAGTTGTTTTCCAATCTTATTTTTGAAACTAAGTAATTAAACAGATTTTGTCACAAAAGTTAGTTTTTCAGAAATGAACTAAAGAGTTTGTTAGCAAATGGCATGCACCATTGATGATTTAAAAAATATTTTCGTCCATTCTCTGTTTTTGTGGTTAAAATAAAAGTGTTAGTTTCTTTACAGAACATGAAAAGGTTTTGAGACTTTAAATGAAACCATTTTGAATTCTTGAAACACTTTATATCACACTAGTACGTGAAGCAATTCTGGCTGGCAAGCACATTTTTGGAACAGGCAAGGGCCAGCCCACCTGGTCTTCAAATCTTGCTGAGATCTAAGAACTTTCTCCGACATGTCAAAATACTAAATATTGCTGTCAAAACAAATGGCTACCAAACACTTTTTTTTATTAGTTTCACCTTACTATTAACAAGGAAGTGGGAAAAAGTCAAAACATGCCCAGCTCTGGCCATAACCCGGAAAAAACCAAATCTGTGCTTCTGTTTATAAATTTCCTTGAATGATTGTATCCAGTGAAACCCTGCAGAGTAAATGTTGTCTTTGTTATTTTTTTAATTCCAGAAATTTTGCTAAGGATTTTATAATTTATAATTATTGATTACAATTGTCTTTTTTTAGAAAAAGTTTATTTACAAAATCCTTTATTATAAAAGGAAAAGAGACTTTATTTCTGGTTGTTATTAAAAAATATATTTATTTGTATATAAAAATGGTTTCCTGAAAGGAATTGTGTGATAAGGACAGTAAAACAGATTACTAGCTGACTCTCCATTTTTAACTGACTTCTAAAAAAAATATACATAAAAAATTGACTGTCAAAATATATTTTAAAGCCTAATTATGAAATCTGATCTTCAATTAAAATTACTTCTAAAATTAAGATTTTTACTTTTTTCTCTTCTTTAATGATCCCTCACAAACTGTTTTAAGTAGGTATGGACTTAAAGGGACTGTAGAGGTAATTTTGGCGACTCTCCAAACTAGACTCTTTTTGGAATATTTTACACAAAACAGCAAATGAAAAAAATGATTTTATTGTTTTAAGAGATTGTAAAAAAAAAATTGTTTTAAACTTTGTATGCAGAAAACAACAAGGTTCTTAGAGTATTTTGTGCATAATTTTGCGTTCAAGCTAGGGCGATAATTTTATACAAGAAACTCTAATATTACCTGATTTTTCATATTTTGGGTTAAAGAATTAAGCAAATAGCGTTTCATTGGCAGTCAACTCAGAAAAATTTTTGGATATCCTTCTACAAGTTCTTTAAGATGCTCATTGAACCAAAAATCAGTTGCTGAAAGGAGGTGTGATATGGATAGGGATGGATCCTTTTCACTTTTATTTTTATTGGAACGACATAGAAAAAGCGAAAAACTAAAAAGTGATTGTTTTTAAAAAAAGGTTTGACATTTTAGTAAGGAAAGTAGGTCGTTTTTAATTTTTGTCAATTGTAAACGACTACCTTTTGTTAACGATCATTAATGATCTTTTAAAGACAAAATTCAAAGTAATACAAAGTACAAAGAAAAGTGTTAACAATTTCAAGCTACTTATTTAATAAATAAATACACATAAATACAAATGCTAAACACCACTATTGTAAAGCTTTAAACAAATATGTGATATAACTGAATAAATATGCATATCTATCTAAATTTGATTACAAGCTAATAAACAATGACATATTTATAACTTTCTGCTTATATTTTTTATTAATTAATATTTAATTACAATCTGAATCTCTACAGAGTTTAAGTTCTGTCTTCTTGAAGAAAGAAACACCACCTTTCGGACCTTGAGGGCGCAGACGGTAATACAAGAACATGCTCCTTCCACCTAGACGGTCGCCATGTGCCTAGGAATATATGAATGGTGTGATAGGATAAATTTATGAATGAGATGCTGCGCCAAAAGAATTCATTTTGTGCAAAATTTGAAATTCAGTGCAAAAGTTTACAAATTATGCTCAATGTGCAGAATTGCGCAAAAATTAACTTCAGGTTAAAATCCTGTATTCCTAACCAACAAGGCAAACATTAAATATAAATCTATACATATTATATACATATGTAAGAGTGGATGTTTAAAGGGAGCTAAGGGGATGGCTTGCCTCTGTAAATTTGGGATTAAACAAACTTAGACCTATGAGTTACCGGATAAAGGTCCCACACAACTGAGGAGACCCAGGGGATCAGTATTAATGTATCCATGTATCCACATGTAAATATGTATAGTATCCATGTATCCATACTTATAAAGTATGGGTAAGTGTATGTAGGAGGGGCTATGTTTGGGTGAAAACTGACCCGTGATAAAAGAGTTGGATACCAATTTTTCTCTGTATCTGAGCTTCTTGCCACTAGAATTCGAGGAGTTTCAAAGAATGGAAGATCACTGTATACAGTTTAACTCAAGAAGCTTAACCCTATTAGAGATTTGTTTAGTATCACAGTCAATCAGATGTGTTCTAATTTTGAACTCATTTTTCCTATTAAAATTATTCTAATTTATACTTTTTTGAATATTGAAGTACAAGAGTTTTCTTATATCTCCATTCATTGCTACTATAGAAATGGGCATTGTATTTGTGAACAAACAAAATTGTTCATGAACAATGGTATCATTCAGCAAAGTTAATGAGTGGATTTGATTATTTAGAGGAATTGAAAAACTTCGTTTTTTCAAAACGAACAAAATATTTTGTTTTTTAAAATTGTTAATGATCTTTTTATTTTATTGTACTTCACTGAACAAATAAATTATTTGAACGAAGTTTTGAAAAAGTTTTTGCTTTTCTTACTATTTTTATTTATTTACTTACTATTTTTATTAAACTATCAATAAAATGAATTAATTGTTTAGTTAGAAAACAAAGGAATTGGATGAAAATTGATGGAAATGAATGGTAATTGTGAGAACAAGAAGTTCAAATTTTTTTTAAGCCAAATAAAAAAAAATAACAAAATTGGTTGTTAATGAACAATCAATTTGGAAAAAAAATTGTATTGTAATATTGTTCTATATTTAGTCAGGACATACTCAAATCTTGCTAATTGTGGCTTCCCAAGTTTGATAGTTGATCTAAACTGTTCCTTGCTGTTGTGATATAAATGTTCCCGTTCCATCCATGGTAAACCATTACCCATAGTTCCAGGTACTTGTTCCAGTGTAGAGAGGGGTTCCCACCTAGAAGAAAATGTTACAAATCCAATCAATTTTACATAAATGCTTAGAGAAATATATTTGCATGGCTGTATCATTAAAATAATAATGAGAATAGCTCAATTATACTAACAACGCATATATTTCCATGTGTGTTTAATATTTTAAATAATCATTATAATCATAAAAATAATCATAATTTAGTATTACTGCATAAAAACATAAGATTTGATTATTTATTATTTATTTTGCATTTTAATGCACATAGAATTTTATGCCAAAGAGGTTCAAGCATATTTTTTCATGAATTTTTCTAGTGATTTGAAACTATTGAAATCTTGGAGTAACATTTTTAAAGTTCAATAGAAAAAATTGGTGATATTAAAAGAATAAAAATAAAAATAAAGATCAACCTGGCTGTAAAACATTTCCATTGTAATCCCTGTACAACAAATATTCATATTTTTTTGACTCATAGATTAAAAAATGTAAAATTTTATTAAATTTTATGATTATAAAATCTTGATATTTGTTCCTAAGTGGTTCCATATCATCGACTAAGCTATTTCTAGAGAACTCTGATCCATCCCATTTTTTCCAGCCAGACATCTCACCGTTCTATACATCATGAATTCAAATATAAAGCAGACCATCAAAATGTAGAAATGTCAACATATATCTATAAATAGCAATAATCAAGTACAAATAACAAAAGGTGGTACCGGAGATAATGAAAGTATTCATTACAACTGTTATTACATCACTGGTATAAAGTAAACGTCTTATTAAATAGACTGGTGGATTGGACCTCTGTTAGGGTTAGATCAACAATCAAGTGTTAAATTAACCCTATCCCAATTGGGCTAGTTTTGTCTAATATAGATAGATTTTGGGGGCTGTGAAACATGTTACTATAGTCCAATTTTTCAATGCCTTCTTATTATAAAAATCAGACCTGTAACTTCAATGGGAGGATTTTTAAAAAGTACAAAAATTTCAAATTTTTTGTTTACTTTGGACAAATATTAACATGTGACACATGTTATAAATATCCAATTTTCAAAGGCTTTTCAATAATATATGTTTTAGCCCTGTAGATTGATTAATAAAAAAAGGTATTAACCCTTTTTGATTTTTCGAAACATTGACCCACTGTTTTACCTTCCTCCATCTTAACCTATGCATCAAAAAAAGTTTGTTCACAACTATGAAGTTAAAAAAATGAATAAGTTTTGCGTTCTAATGTAAGCCCTTAATCATGGTAGGGTTAACAGATGGCAAGTTTTTGAAAATCAAGTGAAGAATTTCTGTTAAACAAACAGCAAACTCTGTTAATTTTCAAGTCCTTAAAGAAAGGAAATAAAATTTAATGAAGAATAATTAGAACACAAAATGAAAACAACAATAAATTAATTTGTTTTTACAAGTTTGCTCAAAAGTGTTGCAATATCTTGGCCTTTGGTTTTACCTTGCCAACTCACTGATTTTTAAGGCCTAGACATATTCATTTTTAAAATGATACGTTGACACTTGTGACGTAAGAATACATCTGTACTGAAATTCTACTTTGCCATCTATTGTACTAGAATCTATTTGGTGTAGACCTTTATTCAACCTTTTACTAAAAATTTGTTCCGCAAAATTGTGCAAAAAATAATAATGCAAAAGCAGAATAGTTCAATGTTGTGCAAAATGAAGTTTGGGAATGATTGCACATTGCCATTTTTTTGTGCAAAAATTTAGCGCAACATAAGAAATAATTTCCGCTTTCTTTTTAAAAATTTTGCCAATGGAAACCCTAGTTTGAAATAGGTGCAGTTTTGTGTTTTTTTTCTGTTCTTTTTTTTACTGTTTGATTTGATGTCCTTTACACTAAAACACAGGTTAGAACTGACCCCTCAGTCACATTTGACACTAGTGATGTCATGCATAATATCTTGAAAATCTCATTACCACCTAGATTGAACCTGATAAACTAATTAATGTATCCTATGGTAAACCTTTTTAAGTTTAAGCATCTACAGAATTGGAGGAAGAAATTTTAGAAAAATGGAGATTTAAGAATTTACCTTGTTGTAGTTTATAGCTGCAGACATTCTGGTTCCCATGTACCATCTTTTATTTTTCCAATCCCAGATAACATCCTGTTTCAGAACAAATGTAAGCGCCAGCTGAGTTAATTTGTCTAAATTCCAGTAGATACATTTTATTTGTTGTCAATATATTATTTGTGTGATAGGTCTTGACCAAATATATATATCCATAACAAATTAAATAAATATGTTAGACCACAAAACATAAGATTAGACTTGTCAAGGAATAACAAACAAAGCTTCTGTGATCAAATATAATTAATTGGGGAGGTCACTGCGATACCTGCTGCAAGTTCCTGACCAAGCTGGTTGAACCAGTTTACCTGATCTCCTGTTCCTGCCCAAGCTGGTTGAACTGGTTTACTGGATCTCCTGTTTCTGACAAAGATGGTTGGACTGGTTTACCTGGTTTATATGATCTCCTGTTCCTGTCCAGGGTGGTTGAACTGGTTTACCTGTTCTTCTGTTCCTGACCAAGCTGGTTGAACCAGTTTATCTGATCTCCTATTTCTGACCAAGTTGGTTAAACTGGTATACCTGATCTCCTGTTCCTGACCAAGTTGGTTGAACTGGTTTATCTCCTACAGTAATTATTCTACCCTTTTCAACCCAGGAGACACCAAAGTCTTTACTGCATCCTAGAGCCACGGACTTGAAGGCCATACCTTTATAACAGATAAAGTTAGTAACTTTGAAAAATACCATTTTTTGTCATCATTTTAAGTTTTTGCCACAAAGCATCTATATAAAAACATTATTGTAAATATTCCTTTTTGGTAGAGAGTTTTTCAACTGCTTCAAAAAAACTGGATGAATCTCACAGAAAATATATTTTCATATTTTAAATATCCTTCTCAATTCTTGAGGTGTAGTGTTTAAGTTGGAACTGTAACAAATATTAACATGTTACTAAATCCATTTTTCAAGGGCTTATGCAAATATGTAAATTATAGCCCCCTAGCTTAATTATTAATCATTTTTGATTTTTTTATATACCGATCCCCCATTTGACTGTTCACCACCTTTCCATATGCATCAAAACAAAATTTAGCAACCTTTGTTCACAACTATAAAGTTGAAAAAGGGAAGAAGTTTTAGCGTTCTAATGTAATGTAAGCCCTTTTTAAGTTAGTACGAAAAACCACAGGGGGTGGAAAACATTCACAGTAAACTGCCAGGAGACCAACATGAAAACAGCCCTGCTATGGCTGCTCTCCTTCCGTTGAAAATTAACAGAAATCATATAGATATGTAATTGTTATGCTCAACTTGTCATATTTTTAACAGAAAAATAAATTAGTAGATTAGATTATATTAAGTGCACAATTTCGAAATACCCTGCTGCCAGCTGAATAATTGATGTGATTGATAATAATTGAGGTTAGCCGCAACAATCAGCCCACATTGCAGCCTACAGCAACTCAGAGGGCATAACCTATCCTTTGGGAAGTTGCCACTTGGGAAATTGTCACTTGGGAATTCGCCCTTGGGAAAATGTCTTTGAGAAATTATCTGTCACCTTTGATTATTACACTCTTGCTTAAGTATGGTCTGGCTAAGCATTCTAGCATTTTAAGATACAGCTTCTCAGTGCCTAGGCTTAAATAACAAGAACATCTTGGAGAGAGGTCTTACCCAGATAATGGTCTAGGATTAACTAATCTGTTCAGATGTGTTTGAACAACTTCGTTTGGTAAATTTAGTACCTGATGATCAAAAGAGAAAAAACCTTGTATATCCCTGCAAAGATTCCCTGGCAGTTGGGTATTTTAGAATATGATACTTTGACTTGTTTGTAAGTTCTCAATGAATCCATGCACTAAATAATTTGTCAATTTTTATTCATTAAATATAATTCTTCTTGGTATGTGGGCTCAAACCTAATATGACAAGTATTTTTTTGGACTTAAGTATAATATTAGACCTTATGTCGAATTAAATGATATATGTAATGGGTTTGAAATGTTTATTGAAAACTTATTACGAAATATATGGGAGCATCATTAAATTGTGAAGTTAATTTCTGTTCTGGAGCTGCTAAACAGCTGGTATGGATAAATCCTAGAACCCTGAGCTTCTCTGGGGCAAAACTGTGGAAGGATGCTGCTGTTGGGGAGCTGCTAGAAGCTGGTATAGATGAATCCTAGATACTGGAGCTTTCTGGTTCAGGACTGTTGAAGGCTGCTGTTGTAGGGGAGCAGCTCCTTAAAATAGAATCTGGGATTTGGATAGTTGTTTAATGTAGGCTGCTATGTGAAGGTTGCCTTGGTCCGGAAATGATGTTTTTATTTGGATTTTAGAGTATCAATTAAATGCCCTGTTGGTACAGTGTTGATTTGTGAACTCTGGAGCGGGGCAAGGGTCGGCCTCAACTGCTGATATGATCTTTTCAAGATTCCAAAGTTATTTTTTAAGGTGTAGTTTTAACCTTGAGCCTATAGGTAAAAAATATGCACACATATGGAGGCATGGCCTGTGCATGACAGTGGGGGGACTAACACCTGTTGATAGATCATGTATCAAATGTTAATTTAAGGCGACTGAAAATACATTTAACAAAATTTGACAAATGATTCTGCTAAGGTGTATTTGAGTCCAGTGCTCCAACAAATTTTGTTAGATGAAAATTTGAAATTTCTTAGAGTGCAATACACAGTATGTAAACAAAAATATATGCATTTTAACAATTTTATCATAAAAGCACAAATATCAATTTTAAAGAGTTTTTTGCATTCATTTGTAATTTTTACAAAAAAGGAGTTTAACTAAACTTATCAAACATGCAATTTTAAAATGAGATTTACATTTCAGATTATTGTGAAACCTCTTATAATCTTAAAAACTTTTATTATTAAAAATGGACTTAAAAACCATGCCCATCAATACATATAAATATCTAGGTATGTATTTTGTAATCTTTACCTCCAGCTCCTGGATATTGATCTTCAGTGTGGAAGAATCCAATCATGCTTCCCTTGGAATCCGTTAGATGAGCTTAACATTCAGATTATATTGTTGTGTTTATTCTGGGTCTAATTGATGAATTTGAATCTCCGACCGTCTGGTTGTATCCCTTTATTAACCTTTCTGCCCATGTCTCTCAGAGTATAAATCAATTGGGATTAATCAGTGTCATATTTTATTAAATAAATACATACAAACTTGATTCATTCCTCAATATATTTCAAACTGAAATTCATGTCCCTGTCCTAACATTTAATGTGTTTCAATAAGTTTGTGAGCTAGTGACTTCTCTCAGCCCTTTATCACTTTTTGCTGTTTTCTCAATTTTTCAAAGTTTGAAATAAAAATAATAGACCTGACATTAGCCACATGCCTCCGTTATTGTATGCATCAGAGTTCAATTTTCCCCCAGCTATTTTGTGCCTTCAAACATCATTAATTAAGAAGAAGTTTATTGAAAAATCAGGGGTTTATTTTTTATGTAGAAATCTGCCCAACCTCTTTTTGAAAATACCTGTATACAATCCTAGTTGTGAGACACTTAATTGCTCCAAAGTTTTCTGAATTTGATAAATTTCTCAGTGCTTAACTTAACTAGCAATCCACCCTTTTTTAAAATGAACTTTAACATAAACTTCCATCATAAGTAAAAGATAATACTTACGGTGGACTTAATATCCGACTTTGGTCTGGTAAAGGAACTGGCCCAATGGTTCTGTAGAAATATCAATTTAAGAATCTTTTTGGAGGTCTCTCCAAAATAGTAATACCTGAAGCTTTCATGATTTGGATAGAAAATAATCCACTCTCCAGTCTTACTATCTTTTAATGTTGATAAATGTCCATCTTCAGGAAACAATAGAAGTTCAGCAATTTTATATATTTCTCTATGAAACAATGCTCTAGTAACCCAATTCTGTAATTCTGTAGTGTAGATAAGACCATTTCAATGAATACTGGAAATTTTAGAGTAGCTTGTATCGATGCATAATTATGTATCTCTTTCTAAAAAGAATTGTGCTACTATTTTGTATTTTAGGACAGTTTGTATCTTTTTCTACAGAGTAATTTGTATCTATTTTTACAGAGTAGTTCATATCTGTTTCTATATGTAATCCTGGCATCCATGAGTAGGTTGGCCAACCAACTTTATTGGGAACTGTTTCTGCAACCACACCTGGGAAACTCCAAGCCCAGATTACGGCAGGGTTAGTGTCTGGGTATACAGTTGTAAAAAGATCACTTTCAGGGTTATAATCACACCCATTTCCTAAACATACTTACAATCAAGGTGGCATAGAATGCATGGTGGGGGCTTAGATTCAGCTTCAAGGGTGGGGGTGGGGTCTCTCTAAAAACAGACAGTAGTTGGGGTAGTAAGGGTAGTTGCCATTTAGATTCAGCTTCAAGGGTGGGGGTGGGGTCTCTCTAAAAACATACGGTAGTTGGGGTAGTAAGGGTATAGTTGCCATTCAGATTCACCTTCAAGGGTGGGGGGTGGGGTCTCTCTAATAAACAGACCCATCCCCACTCTTACCATGGGTTTATTCTATGTGCAAAGTATACAATATGGGTATCGATTCCCACTAAATCAATTGTTTTCAGCTTGTTTCTGGAATTATTAATACTCTCCGACCACTGCTATCCGCACTACCCCTCTTCTGAAGGATACACAGTTTAAAGTTGAAAAACTGGGTTTTTATACTTACTGGGGGTTGTCCCCCCTAAAAAAAAAAAAAATTTAAGCCCCCTTCCTGGGGAAAAAACCTGAATACGCCTCTCTTAATATCTTTAAAACTGTGTCTAGTTCTCAACCTTTCTTAAATCTGTCAAAATACAAAAGTGAAGACCAAGAGATTTATTTCGAAGATCTTCATTTTTCGGTATCACAAATTGTGCATTCCTTGTTTTACAGATTAGGCATGCAGGCATTATTGTGCTGTCTGAAATTATTAATTGTGCAGTAAAATGGCTAATTTCACATCTGAAATCTTGATCCAACTATGAGTTTGGCCCACTTAAGTACTTTGGCTAATCTTAAGTTTCCATGTCCCATTGGAAATCACTAGAGATGAGTTTGTGTTCAGACTTCTGTTTTCATTTAATCCTGTTGATAGATGGGGTAGGATAGAAAAAGGGAGGATAGGAAAAGAAATCATTTTCTATTCTCTTATTTAACAAAACCTAGATTTTTGGAAATAATTCTGCAGATAATTTATTCCTTATATTTTAGTTAGCGAAATCGCCAAAAATGGGTATTCTATTCTTTAAAATAAAAAATTATTATTATTATATAGAATTACCACAAACATGTTACCTCCATTTTCTGTGTCAGCATAATCTCCATATAAACCTGGAAATAAAAGTGGTTATAAAAAAGAAAAGAAAAGTAAGTAAAAAAATTGTTTATTTTTGAAATATAACAAAAACATACAAAATAAAGTGTTTCAGGAGAAAATATTTAAAAATCTCTAAAAGTAGAGGTTTTGGGAATATTTCCCCCCAATTCTCAAAAAAATATAAAAATAGAGATAAAAAGAAAAGGAGAGAAAAGGATAAGGAAAGTTACAAATTTATTGTTTACACTATATTTAATATAAATTAGAGGTGGATTGTTAGTAGGGCTGGGCGCGTTAACGGTGGAACGATCGTTCTTTGCTGAGAACGAACAGAACGATCAAGAACGATACCATCGTTCCGAAAAAAAAACGAACGCTCAGAACGCGTTCTTCAAAATATTGGAACAATTAGTAAAAGAACGGAACGGAACAGAACAGAACGGGAATTGCTTGAAAAGAATGGTTAAAATCGTTAAGGCATTCTTATTATCAAGAACTTGTTCTAAGTTGGGAACGCATTTTAAATCAGGAATGTGTTCTAAATCATCTAGAAATAGTTAAAGATTTTTTTATTGGAACGAGAACGGAACGATTTAGCTGAAGGCCCTCGTTCTAGAACGGAACGGAACGATTTCAAAAAAGTCGGAACGTGCCCAGCCCTAATTGTTAGTATTTTTCGACAATGAACTAAGAACTTTTAGAAATAAAAATTATAGATTTATTTGTTTAAAACACAGTTGCCTTTATTTGTTTAAAACACAGTTGCCTGCTTTCTCTCAAGCAGAATGGACCTACTATGTAGTAGTCCCAGAATTACAGCTGGGGAAGCGCTGAGTTTAGTTACGCATCTTGTATCCTACAGGGGAAGCTGAAAACAAAATTTCATCTTCAGCTTGGTGCACTGAAAGAGGAGTTTAACCCCTCATGGGAATACAAGCCATGCACAACGATACCGGTTTTTTACTCAACCAGATGTGAGGACTGGACTGCCATGGAAGATACCTCTCAAGAGAGCTTTCAGGGATCACAACTCCCTATGTCGCATATGGGTAAATTCCTTAATTCCCCTAACTGGGAAACAGTATAAAATGAAGGAACACAGGGAGAAATTCCCTATACCCTTCTTCCTCCAAACCTCCTTATCTCTATCTTACATGCTCCACAACTAGATGTTAAAAGAACTATTTGGAAAGGACTTAAAGTGTAAAAACCAAGAAACAAGAAGCAAGAAGAAAAAAGAAATTGAACAGTGGAAGGGGAATCTCTTGACATTAGAGATGGCTGCTTAAAGAAAGATAAACAAGAAAGAAGAAGAAAACTTTGAACAGGAAAAATTAGAAGGGGATTTGATCTTCACACCATCTATTGTTTTTCACTGATAGCGACTAAAGACAAATACACAGGATGGCAGACGTCCCATCCCCCCCCCCTCTATGTCCTACTCGAGATAAAAAACTGGAAAATGTGTAAAACGGCCCCCTCAACCCTCTCCCCTCCATCAAGAAAATTTTATTGAAAGTGTGTTATGAACATGACTGAAGCAAAATTTAAAAACAAACAAGACAGGATATAGATACAGGGCTCCATAAAATAGTTCTGCCTCTGCAATTTGGCTAGCTGCAGAAAACATCCAACCAATTCATTTATTTTTATTTTTAAAATTAGCCAAAGTATGATTGAAGGATGGACAAGGAATGGATGATCAAGTAGAAAGAATGAAAGACAAGAAATATAAAAGTCTAAAAATGTTTCCATCTGATATCATATTGAAATTTAAAAATATTGTAAACTTTAATTGAAATAAATTATTAAAGTTAAAAATTTGTTTAAAACATTTGTTCTGCTGATAAAAATCTTCTATTAAATTCTGTTTAAAATTCAAAATAAGATTGAGATTTGAAAGCTTAGAAATGTGTCGTTTATTTTCATACCATATTTTAGGAAAATTGTGAGGGGGGAGCAATTCAATGTTAATAGATTTTATTCTGGGAATATAAAAATCATAATTACATAGAGAACAGATACAGTGGATACTTTTTCTAATAAAACTCTGGATTTAAGAAAAAATGTAATTTAGATTAATTAAATGTTTGAAGAAAAAAACTTTATATAAGATTCTTTAGATTTCAGTTCATATTTCGTTTTTTTTTTGTAAAGTGTAGACTAAGATCCTAAAAAGTTATTTATTTCTACATCTTTCAGATCTTATTCTCTATGATACTTTAATATCAAATGCCCTTTAGATTAGGTTCCTATAGATTAGATTCTTAAACATCAAATATGCTTAAACATTTACAAGACGAAAATAACAATTTTGATTTTAAAACAATTTGGTAACCAGAGACTAGGGCTGGGCAAACCTCCGTTAATGGAACAGAGGATATTAACGTTAAGGATTACCATTTTTGAAAAAAAATTTAATAATTTTCTTTTTTTCTGCTTAAAATTGCTTTGAAGTGTTTTAATATTTTTGAATGTTGTCTCTATGTTCTCAACCTTAAATGCTGAGAATAGATAGCAGCAACCTTTGAATTTTCATAAAAAAATAATTGTCCAGCCGTTCTCCTCAGAATATGAAAAAAAAGTTGATTTGGATATTTAGATACTAATCAGTTCGGAGAAAAGGATAAATATAGTTCAACTGCGAGTGCCGTTAACAATTTGACAAACCGGTACTTCCCTTAATACTACAAAAGACTGTTAACCACTACACCGTTAACGATTTCATAACAATTAACAATAGAATTTTTGCTGCTTAGTGCTATTAACACTGAAATATACCACTAACAATTTCTTTAACCATTAACAATTTTTTTTGTTGCTTCGCACAATTAACAATGTAATAGACCATAACAAGTTGAGCCGTTAATAATTTTTGAAAATTTTCCGTTAACGCCATTGATAAAATTGAAATTGTTAACTAATGGTAATTTTTAAAAAATTATCGGCTACTTGAAATTTTTCTTTTTTAAATGTTGGAACTATAAACCCTTAATGAAATGGCTACAAAAAGTTGGAACATGCAGTTAGGGTTTCCAACGCAAGTGGATTTTACTTGCGTGTAATTGCGAGCCCTTGCGCGCAAGTGAATTTAAATGCTTGCAATTACATCCAACTTTCTTCCATTTGTGTTTTAATTTTTTGATAAAATTCAATTTAAACCTTATGGCACGCAATAAATGCAATTCATTATTGCGCAATTCCTTTCAACAACAAAAAAATCAATTTAAACTTTGGTAGTGGCAAACAATAAACTGAACTTCACTAACATTTCAGTCTCAAATGCTTAATCTTTTTTTGTTATTTGCAGCATGATAACCAGAAAATTCTAGCATAGGAAGACGATAGTTTAGACTCAAGCAGGCCCATGTAACTGGATAAGTGATCTTATAAGTTACTAATTAATTTTGTTTGACTTGTAACTACATCAAATACACTGTGATGTTGTCTTTCTCCATAGTTTTCTTGTTCTCACTATAGCAAAATATCTAGTTTCCAATAAACAAACCTTACAATTTTAACCAAAAAAAGTTTCCATTTTAATGTTCATCCAATGTGAACAAATACAAAATGTATCATATTAAATTTTTAAATAGTAGCTTAACCACAAGAAACTTTAAAATTTGAAAACTGTGGAAACAAGTGACACTCGGGCCTCGTTTTTCTTAAAATGAACGGAAATATTTAATTCCATTCTTGTATTTGCTGCATAAAATTGTAAGTCGAACAGTTAAAATTATTAATTTTTAGATGTAATTCCGCAAATATATAATTGCTTCCTTTTTCGCAATTATAGTGCAATTGCATGCAATGAAATAGCGCAAGCAGACGAAAACATTGCACGCAATTCCGATTGGAAACCCTACATGCCCAACCCTACCAGAGACAGGCTATCCTAAGAGAATTTTTATCTTATATATATATACAATACATCCTTATACATAAGTAGGTGGTTGGCTCACACTGAAATAAGCTAGTGAGGTAGGTCAAATAGGCCTAGGATAGGCCAGGTACTTTAAAAACTCTGGCCTATCAAAGTTAAACCTGAACCGTATAGAATTATGGTCAGGCCAGTACTTGACTTGCTGCGCGTCACTCAGACCAGTATAAGAGTCTGGTCTGGTCTGGTCCAGTTCAAATTCAAGCTGACCCCATTGTCCATAGAGGGCTACAGGAGATAAGCCATTTTGCAATTTTATAGCAATTTTAAAGACCTCTTTAATATTTTTTTTAAAAATTTATTTTTCCTATGTTCTGTCTGTAATTTATCCTTTCTAAAGGTAAAAATGTGTTTTTAATAAAGTACAGGGTGTCCCAAAAAACATGGGAATTTAGTGACGAATTCGATGTCGTCTTATTTAAGGATTAGTATTGTAATACCTGATGTAAAGACATATTATGTAATTTCGTCTGCTAGAGTATATTTTACGTAAACTTTAATAAAATGCTGTATTATTATTCTGTGTCTTAACACGAAAACTATGAACACTGAACAGCCCTGAAAAGTATTTTAATGAGATTGAAATGTTTGTGTACAAAACTAATTGTACTGCGGTGTACAATTATTTAAAATAAGAATATCACATTCATTCTTGATCAGACAAAGGTTTTAAGAGTACTGTTGTGAATCGGAAACGCCACTGTAAAAATTTAATTTCACTGGAAATTTTGCCTGAAGGTAAAATTAAACCCAACCTTACTCCAGGTTCCATTATCAATTAAACCCAACCTTACTCCAGGTCCCAGTATCAATTAAACCCAACCTTACTCCAGGTATCAGTATCTTTGGTCTTTGTATTTTTCTGCAGAATTTTGAATAATTATTATTTTGTTTCAGTTGATGGTGTTTGCCGGTACCTGTAAGGGAAGACTCTTTGGTTTAAAATTTATACACGGAAATATGAATTCCCAGATGCACCAAGAATTGGTTAAGGAGGAGTGCATTCCCCAGTAGATGCACTGCAAACAACGGATCACTTGAAGGGACCATATTTCATAAGTTTTAGAAAATAAGGAGACGCTATTCATCCTTTTTTTAAGGCAAGGCCAGGGCAACGATGTTAAAGTGACTGTTGACGTAATTTCAACCTTCTGGTTTAGCCATGCTTAAAATTATGTCTACTGTTCTTTTAAGTGTTTAAAAGTGAGTTGTTTTTATAAAGGAGGGTGGGGTCTTTTTTAGTTAGCCTTTAAAGAATTAAAACACACCAAATTGACTATTATGATTGCCAAAAATTTACTTTTATGATTACCAAAAATTTAAACTTCAAAGTTTCTTATGATCTTCTAAAAAATCGAAATATGGTTTAACGTAGGAATAATTTGGCAACAGGATTGTGCTACCATCCACAGAAATCCTAGATTCATGGAATACCTCGACCATCAATTTGATGGTCGAGTTTAGTATCTGGTCCATAATGAAAAGGATGGTCTTCATCAGTCCTCTCCCCATCTCCTTGGACAAACTTGAAGAGTTAATCACAGAGGTGGTAGATCAACTTAACGGAGATCCAGAGCTGATTAAAAAATGTCACGTCAGCGTGCGGAGACGTGCACAGATGTGCATGGAGCAAATAGGGGGCCATTTTGAATTCTTGAGATAAAGAATGCATAAAACTATATTGTAAATTTATTGTTCAAATAAAAAAATAGTTGTTTACATCAATTGTTTAATTAAGTAGATTTTGGTCAAAAATGAATTTAGTCCTCACTCCTGGGATTATTCCTCCTTGCTTCCGAACCTCCTCCCTGTACACTCTTATCCAGACAAAATCTAGGTTCTTGTCAAACGGGAAGCTTATCTCGCATTCTAAAAAGGAAATTCAATAACAATGAAAGGTTTCAATGCAATCAAGTAAAATAAAAAACTTACCAATTTGGGGTCCCTCGCCAGAGTTGTGAATTCTAACTTCCACCTCCTTTCTTTCAAACTTGATTAAAGGGCCCAATGAATATTCCCATTCTTTGGCAATATGTCCAACCTAATATGAAAATTACAGTGTGAAATTGAAGAAATGGAAAAGAAGTAAGAATTGTTAATAATACAAAAAGAAATATTTAAGGGGTTTGAGTAATTGTAAAGTAATTGTCTCCATTTATAAAGTGGCATTTCCGATTCACAATGAACAATAGTACACTTTAAAACCTTTTTAGTTAACGAGTTTAAGGGTACTGTTGTGAATCGTGTATGCCACTCTTTTTAAATAAAAGGTCACTTAAAAGCCCGACTATAGTCTCTTATTAAAGTTAATGAACAGGAAATGAAAAAACGAGGAATTTGGTTAAAGAAATGACGAAAATATGGCGGAATCAAGAAAGAGAAATATGGCTAATTAAGGAAATGTAAAGACATGCTTACCGTTCGGTTAAACGAATCTTTGACAGCATTGCTGTATCGACTGGGGTTTTCCAACATCCAGAATTGGTCAAGTTTACAACTTAAAATATCTCCTGGCTTAACTTGTCTTTTATAGACATGTAAACCTCGTATCACGGTCTTCTGTTTGGTTGTACGCATATTTTCTGCAATAATTATTTATTTCTTTAAAATTTCTGCAGTATGAACAGTGTACTTTATTTTTACTCGAAATCTTCTAATTTTATTCAGCACATTCGTATTGAACCAAAACATAAACAAACAACAATATTTAAACTCTAGCAGACGAAAAATTCACCGGGATGACAGCTTTCATATAAGTACTAAGTAGGTATCGCTATACTAAATCATAAATCTTATACAAAGCCGACTTCGAATTCGTCACTGAATTCCTATGTTTTTTGGGACACCCTGTATTTGAGAAGAGAAAGGCTTTCTCATTGGTGTACCTTCTGGTTCTACTGGTTTGAGTCCATCCTTTGTCTTAATCCGATTCCTCTTACAATTTCCTTCTCAGACATCATTTTTAATCAAATTTAAACGTTTTTGGGTTTTTCATTCAGCAAATATGGTAGCAATCCCCATATTTGTTAACCTGAGCATATCTAGATATATTAAATATGAGCTACGTAATATCATTAAAACATGCAGTGTGATTAGAATAACTACAATTATAAAAATCAATACTAATCCTTTAAATATGTACATTCAACATAAACTACACTGTGAACATGTGTGGAGATAGCTCCACTACGTTATATCTATCCTCGCTAATCCTATAAATATGTACATTATACTTTAACTGTGCGGTAAATATGTAACATGATTGTCTTAATCATGTGATATAGATACGACGTAGGAATTAGTAGTAAAGTTAGTTGATATAGTAACTCTGTACTGTTGATTGCGAGAGAGTAATCATTCCTTGTTTTAATAAACAGGCTGAAGATTGTCCTATTTAATTTGGGATTGATAAGTAATAGCTTGTTACATAGCTACACTTGTGTCCCTTTGTGGCATTTAGAGCCTGGATTAATAGCTTCTTGGATAGCTATGCTTGTGTCCCTGTGTGGTATTCAGAGCCTGGATTAATAACTTGCTTCATAGCTACACTTGTGTCCCTGTGTGGCATTTAGAGCCTGGATTAATAACTTGTTTCATAGCTACGCTTGTGTCCCTGTGTGGCATTTAGAGCCTGGATTAATAGCTTGTTTCATAGCTATGCTGTGTCCCTGTGTGGCATTTAGAGCCTGGATTAATTGCTTGTTTCATAGCTACGCTTGTGTCCCTGTGTGGTATTTAGAGCCTGGATTAATAGCTTCTTGGATAGCTACGCTTGTGTCCCAGTGTGGCATTTAGAGACTGGATTAATAGATTGCTGGAAAGCTACGCTTGTGTTCCTATGTGGTATTTGGAGCCTGGGTTTTCCCCCTTTTATTTGGGATCGATAACTAATATCTTGTTGAATAGCTTCGCTTGTGTCCCTGTGTGGCATTAAGAGCCTGGATTAATAGCTTGTTGGATAGCTACGCTGGTGTCCCTGTGTGGCATTCAGAGTCTGGATTTTTCACTTTTCATTTGGGATCAATGAGTAATGTGGGGCATTAAGAGCCTGCATTAATAGCTTGTTTAATAGCTATGCTTGTGTCCCTGTGTGGTATTTAGAGCCTGGATTAATAGCTTCTTGGATAGCTACGCTTGTGTCCCTGTGTGTTATTTAGAGCCTGAATTAATAGCTTCTTGGATAGCTACGCTTGTGTACCTATGTTTCATAGCTACGCTTGTGTCCCTGTGTGGTATTTAGAGCCTGGATTAATAGCTTCTTCGATAGCTACGCTTGTGTCCCAGTGTGGCATTCAGAGCCTGGATTAAATACTTGTTTCATAGCTACACTTGTGTCCCTGTGTGGCATTTAGAGCTTGGATTAATAGCTTCTTGGATAGCTACGCTTGTGTCCCTGTGTGGTATTTAGAGCCTGGATTAATAGCTTCTTGGATAGCTACGCTTGTGTTCCTGTGTGGTATTTAGAGTCTGGATTAATAGATTGCTTGAAAGCTACGCTTGTGTTCCTATGTGGTATTTGGAGCCTGGATTTTCCCCCTTTAATTTGGGATCGATAATTAATATCTGGTTGAATAGCTTCGCTTGTGTCCCTGTGTGGCATTAAGAGCCTGGATTAATAGCTTGTTGGATAGCTACGCTTGTGTCCCTGTGTGGCATTCGGAGTCTGGATTTTACAATTTTAATTTGGGATCAATAAGTAATATCTTGTTTGATAGCTACACTTGTGTCCCTGTGTGGCATTTAGAGCCTGGACTAATAACTTCTTGAATAGCTACGCTTGTGTCCCTGTGTGGTATTTGGAGCCTGGATTTTTCCCCTTTAATTTGGGATCGATAAGTAATATTTTGTTGGATAACTATGCTTGTGTCCCTTTGTGAACATTAGTTGTTCTTTTGTCATTGAGTACTTCTGGTGTACATGAGTTCTGTAGAGATAACTTTAAGTTAGTTTAGTCCTTCTCATGTCCTTCTTCAGTTATCGTCAATATGAAATATTGCTCAGTGAAATATTGTTGTTTAAATAGTTCCATTTCCGGAATTATTTTACAACCTATCATGAAATCCATTAAAACACCAAACCACCCCGCTTATCATTGAAATACACTTTGACCCCTAGAAGTATGAGTTCGCGGACTGTACAATTCTTGGCGATTTGGCGTACATACGCTATCTATGTTTATTTATTTATCTTTGTCCTATTCCCTTTATTCTTGTTCTCTGGTTTTGTTCCATGATAATCTTTTAAATTTCGGGCTCTCTGTACACAATTAAGTACTTTCCACTGATTTTATCCAAAAGGTCATGCAATACAGTTTAATCTGTACATACAGTACGCGGGGTATGTACATGTAGACTTCAAATCAAACAATTGTTTTTTGAATATCTGGAATTATACAAAAATAGGGTGGCTTGGGGACTCCCCCCCCCCCCCAACCTATTTCTTTTATTATTCATCCGCAGCCCTGCCCACTAATTTCAGAGCCTTTAAAAAAAGAAAAATACATGCAATAAACTCAAGGTACTAATGCAAAGAAAGTTATTTCAGAGGTGTACGCATTTTTTGTACTGCAGTGTACTGTCTTTGGGCGGAAAAGTAAACACAAGACGGATTCCACAGCCTGACATGGAATCCATTTTCACAAAAATAATCTATGAAATATTCTGGTCATATGAAACTGTTAAGTGAATTATCAAAATATAATCCTCCTCGGATACTAAACGAACATTGAGCCATTTTACATTATTTACAAATTCCGCTCAGAGAGAACTGGTTTCAATATGTACGCAGAGTATTCACAATCGCAATTAACTTTCCTTGCATTAGTATCTTGCTATAAACTTATAGGTTTACCCATAAAGGATGAGACTTTAGAGACGTTTGTACAGAATGTATACCATCTGTTTTCCTATATTCATGATTTCCTACAATTAATTGTAACCATGCTTCTTTCTTTGACAAATCATTAAATAAGCCGATCTCTCTATACCTAATCAAACATACAATGCCACCCCCTGAAAAATACTCTTGGGAAATTGCCTTTTGGAAAAAAGCCTTTGAGAAAGTACCTATCATCAGTATGGCTGTATACAGGGCACTGAAGTACTTTTTTAAGATTTTCAGAAGCAGAAGCAGAAACCTATGTAATTGCTGCACTTTCTCTTTATTGGTTGAATATTTGTATATGTTTCAATGTGAAGGGCCTTTTTTTAGAAACAGTTTTCACAATATACAAAGTTTTACAGCGTTATGTCATTTTACAAAGTGTTTTCTATAAACAAATAATTAAAATAATTAAAAGTCGACGTGTCTTCACTGCTATTTGGTTTTCACTGTAAAAAAGAAAGTTTGTTATGTAAAAATGATTCCTGAGAGAAAGAGTGTGAATAGTACAGTAAGGTACGTTGCAATTTGGCTCCGCATAATTAACTGACTTTTAAAATTTTGTCAAAATTTGTTTTTAGAATATATCTTTAAAGCTTAATTAGGAAATCTGACCTTTATTTAAGATTATTTATAAAATTAACACCATTTTACCCAATAATTAGTTTCCTTTCTTAAATATTCCTTTGTCATTTCTTTCAATCAGTTATGCACTGAAAAGTAGTTTAGTATTCGATTCTTTTGCAAACATAGCATGTGTTAGAATTAAAACATTTGTTCTCCTGATAAAAATCTTCTATTAAATTCTGTTTAAAATTCGAAATATGATTGATATTTGAAAGCTTAGAGAAGTGTTGTTTATTTTATATTATATTTTAGGGAAATTGTGAGGGGGGAGCAGTCCAATTTTAATAGATTTTATTCTAGGAATATAAAAATCATTTCATTTCCTTTCAATTGAAATAAAAAATTTTATGACATTAAAAATTTCTAATTTTCTGAAGGGGAGTATGTTTAAATCTCAAAAAGCTTTGCTGTGTGACTTATTCTAGGTAACCCAATCAAAAGACGGATAGCTTTATTTTGCAGTGATTCTTTCTTATCAATATTTTTGTTTGAAGTTAGCATTAGGAATGTTGAACTAAATTCTAAATGGTAGTGGAAAAAGAGTAATAGCGCAATTTCATGGCATAAAATGAAAAAGTTAACTACTTGTATATCTTTTAAAATAGTCATTAAAATTCAATTTTGTGTCCAGCCATATTCCCAAGAATCTAACTGAATCTGTTTCTTTTATTCGTTCAATTTTTTGTGCAGATTCTCCTAATTTAAAGAAAACATCAGGACAGTCGTTTTGTGCATTTAGAGAATTTGAAAATACAATTGCATAATCATCCCACTGGAGGAATTCAAATAACATAGTAAATATAATTCCTTCTTAGGGAATTAGATATCCTTCCTTTGGGTATAAAATTCCCCTGGAGGGATTCAGAAATACCTCTATACCTCGAATTATATACCCCTCTGAATTCCTCCGGAAAGGATATATATATCCCTCCAATGGGTTTTTAAACCCACGGAAAGGATATCTGAATTCCTCCAGTGGAATTTATAAACACCTTAGAAAGATATCTGAATCTATTCAGTGGAATTATAAACCACCTGAAACGATTTATGAATCCCTCCATGGAATTATAAAACTCTGGAAGCGTATCTTAATTTTTCCTGTGAGATAATAACCCCCTGATCTGAATCCTTACAGTGGAATTATAAACCCCCTGGAAGGATATCTGAGTCCCTCCAGTGGAATAATAAACCCCTAGGAAAGATATCTGAATCCTTCCAGTGGATTGTAAATCACCCTGCGGAAAGTTTTAAATTGTAAGTCGTGATTTTTCAAACTTCTCCAGTGAAACCGAAATCCCTCCGGTGGTCTCCAGTGGAATCAAAATCTTACTACGAACTTCTTTGATTGGAAAAGGCTATTTCTCTTGTTTCTACGTACCTAACCTACAAAGCGTCCCAAATCATATTCAACAATATCTAAGCTTAAACGTCAAAATATGCACATAACACTCGAAAAAAAAGTATTTAATAATTCTGCATACAAACTATTATATAAGCCTTATAGAATTGTCTTTATTGATTCATTCTTTCTAAATTTTCTGATTTGTACCAAAAATCGCAATTAAAAGCTGTAAAACATTATTAAAACGCTATTTCTTCTAACGCTGCCAAATAAATTGCTACTAAAAGATAAAAACTCCATTCTATCATAATATCGTAATTTTAGGGTTAAATCTAAAATTGAATTCTCACCTATCTGTTACTTAAAAAAAATAGTTTGTTTAAAATTTGTATTGTTTTCAGAACAGAAAATATATATATTTAAATTAATGTCGAATTAACTTTCATTATGAGAAAAAACACATTTCCATGGTGTTTCAGGATTGTCAGAACTTCATTTTTGTGATCAACCAAAGCGAGGAGGTCGTTTTTGAGGTTGAAAAGTTGTAAAAGAGCTGGGCGACCCAAGGAGTAAGCTGATAATCTCTTTCTTTCTCATCTTTACCTGAAAAATATTAAAAGTCAAGTAGTTTTAAATTTTAACTTTTATACTGTAATTCAACTTTAACACATTTTAGTCATTTTTTATTGCTTGAAGATGTTCAGGGTAATAATAATGATAATAACAATGAGTATGATAATGAGGAAAGTAAATAATAATAATTATAATGTTAATAATAATAATAATAATAATGATAATAATAGTATCAATAATAATAATAATGATAATAATAATAATAATAATAATGATAATAATAGTATCAATAATAATAATAATGATAATAATAATAATAATAATAATAATAATCATAGATAGATATAATTGATACTTTGAGTAGAATTAGTTTTTAAAAAACTAATTTTTGTTGTTGTAAAGTCATTATAGCTTAAATTGATTTATCATTGTTTTATTTACAAGCCTAAAATTAAGCTCATTGAATCGGAAATTGTACGAAGATTTTAAAATTGGTCTCAATCTTGAAAATCCGATTTGATCGTCCAGTTCATAGTTTGATATATTAAAGGTCTATGCCATCAGAATTCAAAGAAAGAGTTTTAGATTTTTGTAACCAGTGACCAAATTTAAAGAATTTAAGCGGCGGTTTAAATTTAAGCTGCGGCTTTAATATGGTTGGTTCCACTTAAAATTGTATCAAATGTTTAAAGATTTAAGCCGGCGCTAAATTTAAACTGGGTTTTGGCGGATTTTGGCGGATTTAAACCGCGACTCAAATTCTTTACATTCCATCTCATAATTATTTTATAGATAAATAAAAAAACATGGGGAGTGAGAACCTTTGATATTTGATTATTTGATCTAACAGAAATCTTTATATAAATATTACTAAAGTTTGCAACTTTTGGATTAAAAAGATAAAGGGACTGGAAAATCAGAGTTTGTGGCGAAGACTTGTTCCTTTTATATTATCACAGATTACCTAGGCTTACCTTAGGCTGATTGTAGAAGAGTTGGGCTTAGGGTTTCCACGAAATGGCAAAATCTTTTGCGCAAAATTTGCGCTATTTTCGCGCACATTTTTTTGCGAACTTTTGCGCTATTTTTGTGCATGAAACGCAATGAGTTTTGCGCAATTTGCCAAAACCGGAAATATTTTTTGCGAAAGTTGCGCATGAAACGAAATTTTAGTTCTGCGCAATTTGCGCAAAACCGCAAGTTTTACGCGAAATGTAACTTTTTAGGAAAATTGTCAAAAATTGATATTCTAAACTTAGAATTAAACAACTGAAGATTTATTCCATACATAAAAAAATATTAACATACAAGTATGATAACGATTGTACTACACTCAATTGGTTGCTTCCAGTTACAAAAAGTTTAAATTAAGGGACCAAAATTAATAAAATAGAAATTAGAGAGTGTGAAGCTTGGCAATATTTTAATCCTATTTAATAATTTCAAGTGACCCTTAAAAGCTTTGCCTAATCAAGTATGAATTATATTCTTAAATTTTTTTAATCAAATTTCTGAAATCTTTTTTAATCTCATATAAAATAATGCAAGAAAGTAACCAATGCCTAAAGAATCCACTTTTAGGAAATATGCATGTCCAAAACTAAAATTGTCGAGACTTTTACTAAACAATCTGTTTCGGATTTTGGTACGAAATTGCGGAATTGCGCAAAACTTGAGTTTCGCAAAAGCGGAATAGGGCAATTTTGCGCGAAATGACTTTTGCGAATGATTGCGCAAATTGTTGTTTTTTTTCGCGCAAAACTGATGCGCAAAAAAAGAAAAATTTTGCTTTTCGTTCCGCAAAAATTGCGCAAAAGTTGTGCTAATGGAAACCCTGTGATTACCTCGATTTTTAGATTTAAAATTTTGATAAGAATGAGTGTATTTCTGTATAGTGTGTCTGAATAAATCATACTCAACTAAAACATGCAATATAGATTGTCTGAACATCATTTACCATTTAGAGCTGGAGTTGAAACGTCTGCACTTGGCGCATTGACATCATACGGTACAGCTGACGCAATTATCCTGTATGGTATACAGCTGGCGCAATTACCCCGTATGGTACAGCTGGAGCATAGGGTTTCCACAAAATGGCTTAATCTTTTGCGCAAATTTTTTTTTTTGCGAACTTTTGCGAAATTTTAGTTTTGCGCAATTTGCGCAAAACCGTAAGTTTTACACAAAATGTAACTTTTTAGGCAAATTGTCAAAAATTGATATTCTAAGCTTAGAATTAAACAACTGAAGATTTATTCCATACATAAAAAAAAATATTATCATACGAGTATGATTATGATTATACTACACAAAAAGTTTAAATTAAGGGACCAAAATTAATATAATAGAAATTAATCCTATTAAATAATTTCAAGTGACCCTTAAAAGCTTTGCCTAATCAAGTTTGAATTATATTCTTAATTTTTTTTAATCAAATTTCTGAAATCTTTTTAATTCTTATAAAATAATGCAAGAAAGTAACCAATGAATGAAGAATCCACTTTTAGGAAATATGCATGTCCAAAACTAAAATTGTCGAGAAAATTGTGAGATTTGAACTCTTCTTAACTGTCATTGGTCAATTATGTAATAGTGACCAATAGGAAGACATTCCAAAACAAGATTGTACAAAAAATAATCTTTTAATATTAATTGACTTTAAAAAGGAAAAAATTCAAAAATTTAAACGTGCGGGAATAGGTAACAAAATTCTTTTAGCTTTAAGATAAAAATCAATGCTTTAAAACTCGTTTTAAGTGTAAAATTTTGTCTTGCTAGATTTAATAATTACTTTAAATGAGCTGACCGCGGTGATAAAGAGGTAGTAATTAATATCTTCCAAATAAATGTAAATTGCAACTAATTATTTATCAAAAAACTTATTCTGATTCATCAAGTGTGTATGAAGTATATAATTTTGATATTAATGTTTTTTTCTAAAATTCCTTTGACCACTTTTAATTTAGACTTTTATATGAAATCATTAATTTTGTTGATTAAATTCAGATTTTTTCTTTATTCGTAAACCCTCCCTTTATTTATTAACTTCATGCTTTACAAATTGTTTTGAATAAATGTTTGATGTGTGTAATGAATGAAGAAACCATACCAGGCTTTCCTCTGTCTGTCTGTATAATTACTAATTAGTATAAATGCGCTAACTCCCTGTGCACACATATAACAGACAGACATTACTCATTATTCAATAGATAGATAGATAGATAACCCTAATTTTGTAACTTTTAATGAATAGTAATATTTAAAGGATTTTTTGTTAAAAAAATAATTTTTTTTAAAATTAATAGGGCGGAAAAAAAGTCCGGTCTTTGAAAAAAAATCTGAAATAGCCCATAACTTTTTTTCTGATACAAGATACAGATCTAAAACTATATTTTTGAAAACCCCTAAAAAAATTTATGTAGAAATATGTGTCACACATTGATATTTGTTTAAAACAAAACAAAAATCCTTTTTTTAATTTTTTTTATCCTGTTTTAGGCATTTTTTTCCACCCAAACTAATAAAGTATTAAAGTTGAAATTTTTTTCTTTGAGCTGGCCTTTTTCTAGGGGGGGGGGCGCCAAACGCCCCCCCCAGGCTATGCATAGATTCAGACCCCCCAACCTTTATAGGGTTAAAGAGAAAATATATTTTTTGGTCGGAAAATCTAATGTCAAAAAGCATTCAGATGATTTGTCTCGATAAAAAAAAAGGATTTAAGACAACCCTTTCTTCTTTAAAACCCATCTATATATATCCAACAATACATCTATCTATATTCAGCCTATCTATCTATCTATCTTTCTATCTATCTATCTATCTTCAACCTATCTATCTATCTTCAACCTATCTATCTATCTTCAACTTATCTATCTATCTTCAGCCTATCTATCTATCTATCTTCAACCTATCTATCTATCTATCATTCCATTTCTCTGTGTATACACCAAGCGCTGGCCTGTCCCTATCAAGGCCAACTACAGGTCTTGTGCAAGAATCTTGTTTACATTCTCTCTGACCTTCGGGAAGCTCTGTGATTGGTTGAATGTACAGAAACCATCCAACCACAGATAAACTAGGTATCGGGACAGTAGTTCTGTATCTATCCTGAAGGTGTCTCTAGTTTTCAACTTTACAAAGTAAATCTAATTCACTAAAAATTTGAATAAAAAGTAAATATTTGCAAACATTTATTTATGAATAGAGGATTTATACCATAAACACCGAAACCATTAGTACATAGATTTTCATTTTGCGTCCTTCATCTTCTTCTTTGATTCCTTTCTTGTTAACGCAACTACGATGCATTCAATGCTATATCTGTTTAGTCATTAGTTAAATTTAAAGCCGTTTGTTTTATTATTTGTGAGGAATAAATCCGCAATCCAGGACCATATTATACCATCATGTTTCTTCAGTTCCGGTTCCGTTGCAGAAATTGTACCAAACCCTCTTTTAAGTTCACTAATGCTTTTTACGTCCTTCCATTTTGGATCTTCAGGGCCACTATCCTTTTCTTCTTCATCCTCATCCTCTTCTTCATCATTGTCATTATCTTCATCTTCCTCATCATTTTCACTCTCCTTTTTCTTGTCCATTTCACCCTCTTCTAGATCCTCATTGTCAGGGTCTTCTTGAGTTGGTTTAGGTCTAGCAAAGTTCATAGACTCAAGATCTTATACTGGAGCATCAATTATCTCCAAGATCTCCACCTCAAAATCCACCTCAGAATCAGTATCTCTACTTCAGTTTGGATCCAATATCAGAGGAGCAGCGTTCATCTTGAAGGGTATGGTTTGACTGGTTGAATCTAGTTTTTAGTTAACTGCACCTTGTATGGTTCAGACAGTGAAATCAGACAGACTAGACATAGGGTTAGAACTGAAGATAATTTTGAAAAAATTATAATCTTAGACATATATATATATATATTTTTAAATATCTATTCTTTAGTCTATAATTAGATACAAACATTTTAGTTTTAGATGTGGATGTATCCTAAATTCTGGTTTAAAATGAACTATCATTTTGACTTTATGTATGAATGCATAATTACATATTCGGATATTGATAATTTTATAATTTTAATTCTCAATAATATCAAGCTCTATATTTATACACCTATATATTTTTTATTATGTAAAGTTTTTGAAATTGTCAATTAATTTCTTGAAAATCCGTTAAAAAAATTTAGAAAATCCATAATATTTGTCGTAAAACATCAATTAACCCATGTTTATTGACTGATGAGGATCGAGAGATCTGAAACAATTTGTATTAATAAATATGAAAACTGAGAAGCTGTTCTGATTATTGCTTTATAGTTAAATATCTCCAACTACTTCTTGTTATTGAGAACTTTGAGCTCCTTGGTGAACCTGTTCTACTGGATAAGAATTCTCCTCTACACTGTGGATGTTGAGGTCTCTCTTTATCAAGAAATTCAACCCTAATATCAGAATGGAACCGTTTTACGTCAACTATTCAACAAAAAATATCCCTATACCTAGTAAACTGCAGTATCAGATGAGAATGATAGAAAAGGGAGAGTCTTTTATCAGACGGATGCGGTGGAAACTGTTTGCTGTGCTAAATCCTGGAATGGTTTACAAGAAGACTTTTGGTTTCAATACAACAATATCGCCACCTCAACTAAAAGAGTTAGAACTTTTTGAAAGTGATTTTTTTGCTTTGATTAGAAATATAAAGTTCAGGCCAATACATTCAAAATTCCAGTCTATGTTGAAGAAAGATGTCCAAAGAATTCATGAATCTGAAGATGTTATAGTAAGTGCTGATAAAACACGAAATATGTTCAAGATACCTGTCAAGCAATACAACAAATTAGTAACAGACAACATTACATCAGTGTATAAAAAGTGTGAAAAGAAAGAAGTATCAAGTACAAATGAGAAAGCAGCACTTATTGCAAATAAGTTGGAAATTGATGATAGAGTGGATCAGTTTATTCATTCAGATGCATATGTTACAGTTAAGGATCATAAACCTGATTTCCCCAGCAGAATACAATGTCGATTAATAAATCCTGCAAAGTCAAATATTGGAAAGATCAGCAAACAAATGTTGGAAGAAATAGTGAGAAACATCAAACAACTCCAGGATTTTAACCAATGGACAAATTCAACACAAGTAAAGAGATGGTTTCAGAGTTTACAAAATAAAAAAACTTTGTCATTCTTAAAATTTGACATAGTTGCTTTCTATCCTTCAATTACAAAAAGGCTATTCTTAGATTCAATCAACTGGGCCCGCAGTATCTACAAAATTCCTGAAGATGTTCTTAACGTTATTCTACACAGCAGAGAATCATTTTTATTTCAAAATGGAGAAACATGGACCAAGAAAGGAAGAGAAAATTTTGACGTAACCATGGGTGCCTACGACGGAGCTGAACTCTGTGAGCTAGTTGGGTTGTATATCCTAAATAAACTAGAGAAGTTAATTGGAAAAAATCAGTTAGGAATTTATAGAGATGATGGTTTAGCGGTTGTATCCCTGTCTGGGCCAGAAATAGAAAAATTAAGAAAAGAAATGTTTAAATTCTTCAAGAAATTGGGTCTGGGAGTAACCATTGATGGTAATATAACACAAACAGAATTTTTAGACCTCTGGCTTGATCTAAAAAACAATAGTTTTTTACAGAAAACCAAATGATACACCTGTGTACATTGATATAAACTCCAACCATTCTCCAAATATAAAGAAAGAGTTACCAAGAATGATCTGTAGCAGACTATCTAATCTATCCAGCTCTAAAGAAATGTTTGAAATTGAGTCTCCACCATATGAAAAAGCATTAAAAAATGCAGGTTACAAGGAAAAGCTGGTTTATACGGAAGAAAAAGAAAAGGAATCAAAAAGAAAAAGGCATAGAAAAGTTATCTGGTTTAATCCACCTTACAGTGCAAATGTTCAGACAAATGTTGCAGCAAAGTTCCTGTCAATCATTGATAAGCATTTCAAAAACACCGACTTAGGAAAATATTTCAATAGATCGAATGTTAAAGTGTCCTACAGCTGCATGGGTAATATGGAGTCGATAATTGCGGGACACAATAGAAAGATAATCAGACAAGAAACAGAAAAATCTACTTCATCAGAAAAAAAGAAAGAGTGTAATTGCCGAGTTGGTGAATCAAGATGTCCTTTAAAAGGCAAATGTTTAACTCAGTCAATTATATACAAAGCAAAAATATCAACAAATGATGAAACTTCAGTCTACATTGGACTAACCTCTAATACCTTCAAGGAGAGGTTCTTGAATCACACTAAATCTTTCAATATCAAGAAATATGAAACCAGTACTTATAGCCTTTCAAAATACATATGGAAACTGAAATCTGAGGACAAACCATTCAACATAGATTGGAGTATGGAAGCATCTGCACCTGCATATAATCCAGCCTCTAAAAACTGCAGATTATGTACAATGGAGAAAACAATTATTCTGTTTAGAGAAGAAAAGAACCCATTAAACAAGAGAAGTGAACTGTTGGGAAAATGTAGACATAGAGCAAAATACCTTCTGTCTACAACCATTAAACAACCAAACCAGAAGATACCAACGGGCCAGGGATAATGTGAAGACTCTCATGTGTTACTGCAGTTTCCTTAGTTATTTTTTATTATGTAAAGTTTTTGAAATTGTCAATTAATTTCTTGAAAATCCGTAAAAAAAATTTAGAAAATCCATAATATTTGTCGTAAAACATCAGTTAATCCATGTTTATTGACTGATGAGGATCGAGAGATCTGAAACAATTTGTATTAATAAATATGAAAACTGAGAAGCTGTTCTGATTATTGCTTTATAGTATACACCTATATAGGTATATACATTATTTATATTTATCATATTTTTCTTATGAACAAAACTTGTTCATCTTCTTATTTTTAGCCTATAATCAATAACGAACATTTACACTGTAGCTTTCTCAAAAAAATTATTCTGAAAAAAAACGAATTGTCCCATAATCCATAAATTGAATCAGTATCATATTTTAATATTCCCATATTCAAATCTATTATCATATCTCATATTTTAATAAGAAAAAGGCTTCTCAGGCACAATTTTGTTCTTGTCTAAAAATTATAAAAAAAAAACTTTATGATTCGTTAAAATTCTTAAAGTCATTAACACTAGGGATTAACATGTTAATATACTTTGTTGACTGAGATTTCTTACATTATCCAATACGGTTTCTCAGACATGTCGATTGGCTTTATATTAGTCAACATATAGCTTTTCTAAGCGTTAACATTCTTAGAAAAGGGGTATTTTTTTGAAATAGCATTAGTTTTCTTAAATATGTAAGTTTATTAGACATGTACCAATGAGTTATTTTTTCTAATTCTTTATTTATTGTGTCTGCTAGAGTATTCAAGTTTTTACATTTTGATGCCACATTTGTGTCGTCGGCAAAGGCTAAACTGAAAAGATTGTTAGATTGACAGAAGTCATTTACATAGATAATAAACAGTAAACAGCATAGACTTGATCCTTGAACAAGACCCATCTCTAATATTTCAAATAAGTCTGAGAACGTACCATTTATATCGACTGTTTGTTCCTTGCTGCTTAAGTAATGTGTTGCCCCTTATTCCTGCGTTTTTAAGCTTTTTCAGAAGTATCTTTGTTAACCATTAATCTTAAAACCTCTGAGAAATGTTGTCTTCAACTTAAAATCTCCTCTCGGAGACAAACCAAACCAAATAATGTCAGCCCGCATTCCCTTTGTTCTCCGCACACGGAGCTTTAAAACATTTTCATTAAAGTTAAGCAAGAATATTTTCATATGAAGAATTAGTGAATTTCGTTAAATATTCAACTGTAATTTTTTTTTCAGAAGTTTAAAAACGTATTTCAATACTGATCAACAATAAGTTTCCCTGTACCATGCCAAAATAGAT
Source organism: Eurytemora carolleeae (assembly GCF_000591075.1). Lineage (NCBI taxonomy): Eukaryota > Metazoa > Arthropoda > Copepoda > Calanoida > Temoridae > Eurytemora > Eurytemora carolleeae. The sequence goes on along the minus strand of NW_019396672.1, from coordinate 118,846 downwards.
CGTAAGATTTTTTCTATTATTAATATTTATTATAACATTGTACAAGTAACCATGATCTATAATTTATGTTATTTTTTAGGAAATAAAGCTTTTGTTATCGATTTTCTTGAGACTGGGTTACTCTGCTGTGTGTATATTTGCGGCCGAACGGAAAGGAATTATCCGGACTGAATTTATTTCCCTCCCGGAGTTCTGACGGGCCTTTTAATCCAAATTCATCTAGCGTGTCACTGTTATCTGTCAACAATCTTGTAATCAATATAGAAATATCTAGCCTGACAAGTAAAACAGATTAATTATATTATAGGTTTACACTATCAGATTGCAAATATATAGGAATTCTAAAATTTAAGTTTATTGCAGAGACTCAATTATAAGATTGTGCATGTAGTTGGTATGTTTTTACCTATGTTTTATTTCACTGTCAAAATTCCTATAGCTTTGCAACCTGATGGAGTAAACCTATGATATTTTAAACTTTGATTACTTGATCTAACAGAATTTATACTTTTATAATATATTATAATATAAAAATATATAATATTATAATTATCATTATGCAATTCACAATTCATTAAATTTTTGAATTTTGACTCGGTTACAATTCTGTTTAAAATAGTTCAAAATTTCATCATTGTAAGCTCTATGTTTGGAATTTATTAAGGAAATGATAAAAAGGAAACAATGGATATTTTAAATTCTTTAGTTTATCTTAATGAAAAAAAAATCTTTTATAAAATATGTAATCAGCTGTTTTATTAATGCTTTTTGTTTAAAATATATTGTGAACCGATCAAAAGGAATATTGCTCGAAATGGGCGAATAGGGGTAGTTGCCCCGAATGGGTAGGTTGATTAAGGGTCTGGCCCTGGTAGGGGTAATTGCCCCGAATAGGTAGGTTGATTAAGGGTCTGACCCTGGTTAAAACACTCTACTCTTCATGCACGCATAGACAATAACTTCTTGTTGAAAATATATCTGGTAGGGGTAGTTGCCCCGAATAGGTAGGTTGATTAAGGGTCTGGCCCTGGTTAAAACACTCTACTCTTCATGCATACATAGATGAGAACTTCTTCTTGAAAAAAATATATTTCAGTAACGAGGTTTCCTACAAAAAATACAAATTGTTATTGACGTATATGTATACAAATAATGATTGTTAATAAATATTAAACCAGTTGGGTGTAACTAAATACATGAATATTGTTGTAAACGAACAATTGGTTAAAGAAATATGTATCATTGAGAATTGAACCAAGGCTTAAAGGTCCTGTTGTAAATTGGCAAATAAAGGTTTAAAAGGTACTGTTGTGAATTAAACAGAAGGAACTTACGACGATCTAAAACAATATAGCACGGGAATAGTTGTTTGAATTGTAGTCTAAAGCAATCTTAATTCTTCTGAAATAAATATTCATTTGGTTGAAGTAATTTCACTGTTTATTCGTAAATGATTCACTGAAATTATGTTTAAATTGGTTCTTTTAATGCACTTTAAAGTTTTATTACCTCCATGAGGCGTTTGTTTGCTTTTACGCGGAGATCTTGAAATGTTTGGTTTGGAAAGTGGACGTCGAACCCTCCGTTCGACGGAGGTACAATTTGTCAAAGAAGACCTTACAACAGAGTAGATTATGGGGTATGGTTCACAAATAGAGATGGTTGAACTAAACATAATCCCCTGAATTTATTACAAGATAAATACAGATCAATATGGTAATCCATGGAATGTCACTTAAAATTATGTATTTATGTATACGATAAAGGAAGTTTTTCTTGAATACACACTTAGGGTTTAAAGATTTTGCACATTTAAAAATTGCTGGGTTTTTAATAAACGTACAGTTTTCCATAATTCGAGCAATTTCTGATTTTGCAAACTGTTTTCACAGATTATTGAAGTAGAGACCAAAATAAGTATAGTACAGTAAAAAATTATTTATTAATGAAAAAAAAAACATTCAAAATAAAGTGTCAAAGGAGAAAATATTTACAAACCTCTAAAAGTAGAGGTTGTGGGAGTGTTTCCCCCCAATTCTAAAAAAAATAGAAAAATAGAAATAAAAGGAAAAGGAAAGGATAAGGAAAGTTACATATCTATTGTTTACACTATATTTAATATAAATTGGTGGTGGATTGTTAGCATTTTTCGACGAAGAACTAACATCTTTTGGAAATAAAAATTATAGATTTATTTTTAATGTTAAAAAAAGTAAAAAAAAGCTTTATGGAGTGTGAAAGAGATATAGGTTCTATGAAAAACGGGCATTTTTAAGCATCTTTTTAATTCGCGCTGATTTTTGACATCCTTTATGTTTGTTATATCTTTTACTCTTTTTAATCTTTTTATTCTTTTCTTTGTAAAGTCGTCTTTGCTTTCTTCGATTCTTTTGCAAACACAGCATGTGTTAGAATTAAAACATTTGTTCTGCTGATAAAAATCTTCTATTAAATTCTGTTTAAAATTTGCTTAATATCTGTTTAAATTTGCTTGATATCTTAATATAGCATCGACCCATTTATAGACCAAGTCTTAAATCAACAATATTCTTTATTTATTATTTACTTAATATTTGTCTTACCTTGGTTTTACATTATTTTAACACAATTTTGCCATGTCTCTTTATAAAGACCTTGTGGCGTTATATTAGTTGCTGAGAATGTTAGAGTTGCCCTTTGCTCAAATTGACTTTTAGCGTATTTTCATTTGACCCTGTATGACCCACTAAAGTTTCAGTATAAGTAAATATTTCCATTTACTGTTATAGCGCCGATATAAGGATTTATCTTTAATTGGATGATGAGCTAGATAGAAAGATTGATGTTACCGCCATACTATTTCTATTGGTTCAGAATAGACAACAAACACATGGCTGAACCCTGATTGGATCCGGCGCTAATGGACTCGGCATACTAGAGTGGACCCGGTATCCATAAAAGCTTTGTCTGAAGACGTGATTCTTATCTCTAAATGGAGAGTCGCGACTCCCCAGAAACTACAGTTTAATATTTGGGTGTCCTACACCTTTACTGAATCTACTAAACCAGGATTTTTAATACCAAAAAAAGTTTTATAAGATTGAATAGTTTTAAAATAATGGCAAAGGGCGATAATTAAAAAAGATATATATGCAGATAGTAGTGCGTTAATACACATTTTCTGGTATTCTAAAGACATCAGGATAAACAGAGCACGTATTGTATTTTTTCAAAAAAGCCCTTGATTTTATAGAACCTTGTATTTTCTGCATACAAACTGTTTTATTAGCCTTTTAAATTTATTTCGAATGATTTAAACTTTTTAAATATTCTACGTAAAAACTTATTAACATTTTGAAGACTGAAGAATTAACAATTTCATGATTTTATTCAGAGAATTCAAATCTCTTGCACACAAAAAAGACACATTAAGGGGTATTTTGATTGCTGTTTCATAAAAAAAATTTCTAAAATGAATTTTATTTTGCATGTTTTACATTGTACAATGTGCTTTATATTCATTGGACAGCGAACTATGAAAACCTGTTCTACATTTTTATGGAGAAAAAACTTTTATTTTTTTTCAGAAATAATGAAACCTTTAATTATCTTCTTTTGCCTAGTTTTCAGCAGTTTAGCAGAGGAAGGTAAGGTTTACATTATTCTACAATGGTCGTCGTTTATATCAGTACAATGAATACGACATTTCTATTTTAATTTCTAAAAACAAAGAGAGTAAACAAAGAGCAGCTGTTAATGGACAGCCTCTTTTTGCTTACATGTTGTATATATCAATGCTATTTGAAAGCTTAGTGGAAATAAAACATTGACATAAAAGTCGTCTTCATTGTATTTTAATTTCCGACGACGACTGTAGCACAATGCCTCGCCGTCTTTACGGCGAAAACGTTGGGATTCAGACAAAGACGACATTCACAAGTATTACTGACGAATGATGTTCAATGATGTTATGAATGGGATTATGGGACTTTACTTAATCTTTTTTTATGATAATTTTAAAACCACTTAACTTTTACAAATTGTTCATTAAATGAATTAAATATTCACTATTTATTTAATGTTTTTATATTTAAGGTGGAGTGGTTGTTAAAACAGGCTTTGGTCTTATAAATGGAAAAATACAATCTAGGTATTATTATTATCACAATAATAATAATGATAATAATAATAGTAATAACTGGCTGAAGGGCCCGGCGTTGCCCTTGAAAAAGAAATAAAAAAATGTTGAAAAAAAAATGAAGAAAAAAAATTCGATTTTTTAGCCTTTGTCACCCCCAGGCTACCTATGAGTGTCCACAACAAATTTCAGCCCATTCGGTCCAGCCGTTTTGACGGCTAACATAGTCTTGTTTTATTATATAGATAATAATAATAATAATGATGATGATAATAATAATAAAAATAACAAAAATGATAATGATAATGATAATAATATTAAAAAAGATAAAAATGATAATGATAATGATAATAATGATAATAATAATTATAATAAAAAAATAACAATAATGATAATAATAATAATAATAATAATAATAATAATAATAATAATAAAAATATAAAATAATAATGATACTAATGTCTAATAATAACAATAAAAATGAAACGATTTTTATAAAATTTAGAAAAATGAATTAAATATTTTGTGTAGTGAGCCTAACAACCGAAAATATGGTAGTTTTCTTGGAATCCCCTACGCTAAACCTCCAATAGGACCACTAAGGTAAGGTCATAAAATAATACAGGGGATGTTTTGCAGGCCAAATCAGTCATTCAAGCTAGAGCTAGGGTCCTTTAATCTTGAAAGACGATTTTGCGATCATCTTCAATCTTTGACTGAAACTTTTTGTCTATGTGGTGTACTTCCGAAAAAAGCAATTTTAAAATATCTAAGGTCAATGACGACCTTCAAGTCGTCTCTCTATTGTCAAATTATGCTGGAAATCCTGATTTTTTCTTATTTTAAGCCTTCTCCTAACTTACTTTTAAAACTTTATAGCCAAAACCGTTGCTAATCATTGGAACTTTGAGCATTGATCAAAATTTGACTTTCCACATTCATCATCGTATATATTAATACAATGAAGACGACTTTTAATTTAATTTTTATTTCTTCCCAGCTTAACTTTAATATAAAAGTCGTCTTCATTGTATTGATATTAACGCCGGTTTCTGTGTTAATCCCTATATCTTTGAAATCTAATATGAACCTTTGATATTATATGTTGATGTAACAGAGTTTAATTTAAAGTTAGAAATATCAAAAATAGATTATATCATTTACTGCAGTAATGATTATGAAAGATATTAAAAAACATTGGCACAATAAATATATGTAAACAACTTAAACAGGAGAACTTAGATATCTTACAGCTGATTTTACAAAGCCTGCACCTAAAGATTTGTTCAGGAGATGGCACCTCATAAGTAATTAAACGTTAAATTATAAAAAGAGTAGAAATAACATCATTTTTTTCGTAGATTTTGTAGATTTCGTAGATTTGTACGTTTACTTTGCAGATTTCTTCCAGCTGAACCGATAAACCATTTCTACGGTCCCCATGCCCCCCTCCAGGCTACAGAATATAAAGGGGATTGTGCACAACTAGAGATAGGGTCAGGCAAATATAAGGTAGGAAATGTCGTCTTCTATGAGTTTGAATCCAGGTAGATACAGAGCGGCGTCCCATATTATTTTGGATTATCTCCAAGCTTTAACCTCAAAATACACACATAATACTCGAAAAACCTAGTAATTTCTGCATAAATTTTTTTCTTTTAGCCTTATACAATTATTCAAAATGATTCATTCTTCTAAAAAAATTTATTAGAACCGAAAAAAGTATTTTTAAGCCATTACTGATCCAATATGATGCGAGACACCCTGTATACTGTACAATGAACATTAAACTTTTATTTTGATTTATTTTAGACTTTTTATTAATAATTTTTTACACGTTTCTTAAAGCATTTATGTAAAATTAAGGGTTCAGCTTAAAATTAGAGTCTTTACTACAATTTTTTTTGATAATTTTAACAGTTATTACTCACAAAAAAAGTTGTAATTAATTAATAATTGTGATTAACTTTTACATATCGTAGAAAATGTCGTCTTATGTGAATGAATGAATCCAGGAAACATTTTGTAAACCATTTAACTGAATTTTACCCCTTTATTTATTAAGTTTTTACTTTTTATAAATTTTGTTTAAATCGAAGAATTTATTACAATTAAAGATTTGAGCCAAGCCAATAAAACAGCGTTTACAAAATCATTTGATTTAATGATTTTAATAGTTAAGTTTCTCTCTAAAAAAGTTGTAATTAATTAATAAATGTAATTAAATTAACTATTGTTGAATATCAAAAGTCAAGAGCAGTTTTCCAAAACATTCAATTTCAGTTTAATGAATATTTAAAAATAATATGACAACATTTTAAAGGATAAGTAAGATTATAAGTAAACCATAAAGGAATTGAATCTTTGTCACAAACTCTTATTTTCTAATTCCTATATCTGTGTAACCTTCGATATGTCAAACTTTGATTATTTGATCCAACGGAATTCTTAGTTTGAAATATCTAAGGTTTATGACATTGGGTTGCAAAGATTTAGAGATTAGAAAATCAGAGTTTGCGGCAAAGCTCATGAAATTGTTTATTTATTCAGGGGAGTGAGGATTGTCTCTACTTGAACGTATTCACGCCTGATATTCACTTTACAGGGGAGAATAATCTTCCTGTCCTGGTAAATATACAAAATATATATAGAATATATATAATATATAATATATATAGAATATATAATATATAGAGAATATATTAACCCCTGATATTCACTTTACAGGGGAGAATAATCTTCCTGTCCTGGTAAATATACAAAATATATATAGAATATATATAATATATAATATATATAGAATATATAATATATAGAGAATATATTAACCCCTGATATTCACTTTACAGGGGAGAATAATCTTCCTGGTAAATATACACAATATTAAGAACATAAAATATATATGGAACACTAGCTGAAGTGTCAGGCGTTGCCCGTGGAATTTTAAAAATTTCAAGAAAAAAATTTGAATTTATTCTTTCGCAAAGAAACAGCCAATGAAAATTGATAGTTTAAAGAAACAAAAAACGCTCAGACAAAGCTTTCAGTGGGGTACTGTTGTAAATTGGGGCATTGCCATCTTTGCTTGGAGGGTTCCTTGAAATTACGTTTAAGTCTCTTAAAATTTTAACGTACGATCTATGTTTCATTATAGTAAAATATCTTAAAAGTCAAAATTTGCCAATACAATAAAATTTCCACTTTTAATTTTTAACAAAATGCGTATATCTACTGAAATTGCACATGCTTATTGCACTTGTAAATATAAAAATAATCTTTGCATATTGATACAAATAAAACAAGTTATTTAAACTAGCTTGGGAAACCAGCTTTGTCTGTAAAATATAAACATACTAGCCTTTTAGGGCGCTTCCCGCCCATCTTCTATTTTGATTGTGAGCATGTTCTCTTTGTGTACATTGTAAAACAAAACAAAAAAGTTAGCGGATTTTAACAAAAAATTTCGTGGATTTTCAAAATTTTCAAAATCGATTTTTGATGGAGACAAATATTTGAAATTTCAATCATTCATAAACCTTCCCTGAGGTCACGTCCCACACAAATTTTGGGCACGATCGGTTCAGCCGTTTTGACGTTTATTGGACACAAACAAACAAACAGACAGACAAACTAAATTTATTTATAGATTCACAAACTAAGCTAAAACCTATCCAAAAACATTTTCGTTGTTATACTGAGTTAGCTCCACTGAAGATTTGTGACAAATCAGTCTAAAGGTTCCTGAAGTATGATTGGACATATTAAAACACAAACAAACAGATACAAACAATAATACTTTTTTGAAAATAATGAAAAAATACAAAATAAAAATATGTATTTCTAGGTTTGGATTCATGGTGGGGGCTTTTTAATTGGTGGATCAGGTAGATTTTTATTTTTTATTTTTTTAAATGAAGATATACGTAATTTTCTAATATTAATCTTTTCAAGAGAGAAGTTTTATTTTAAACTATTAAAGGTTAACAACATCGAGTGTAAAAGATCAAGTTCAAAAGTTGTATGATCATGCAGATCTAGTAGTACAAGGATGTTTGTCTTGTCTTTACCATTATTATCAAATATTTTTGTCGGGTTTCTATTCCATCGCCATTATTGTTAGATTATCAAACAGTTTTGGTTCTTTTTCCTGCTTTTTTTTACAGTTTAATTGTTTCAGATCCAGGTTTCTATGGACCTGATCGTTGGCTGGATCATGATATTGTTCTTGTAACGTTCAACTATAGGCTCGGAGCACTTGGGTTTCTAAGGTGAAATTTTACATGATAACAGAGATTTAAACAGGAGAACTTAGATATCTTACAGCTGATTTTACAAAGCCTGCACCTAAAGATTTGTTCAGGAGATGGCACCTCACCTACCCTTCGTCAATTTCGGGCTCTGGACTTTATTTGATTTGCTTAATAAAATCTATTTAATAAAATCTTTTCAACTTCTAATAAGATTTAATCCTTATAAGCTAAAAATAAGAACAATATTTTTTTCTTGAGATATATGAAGAAGATGTTTTTTTTAATTAATTCAGAACTAATTTCTTTTCACGTGTAATAAGGCATTCTCTATACTCTGTATAAAAAGCTCAAGAAATAAAATTCACAAGAAGTCCTAAAAAATCTTTTTAATTTCTATGTATATATGTATTTCCTCCTTTTAAAATATTCATCTTAGAAATAGTACTAGTGTCTACTGAGTACTGTCTAGTAGACAGTTCACAGACTCACAGTTGACACTGACAGTAGTATACTTACTACTCAGTACTCAGTTGCTATGTGATCCGATTGGAAACCACATGTGTGAACTAATGAGCATATTCTCAAACACTTATATATACAGTACAAAGCGGCCCATATCATATTGGATTATCTCCAAGCTTAACGCAAAAATATGCTCATAAATACGCGATACACCTAATATTTTCTGAAAAAAAAAAAATTATTTTAGCCTATTACAATTTTTCTAAATGATTCTTTATCATGTGGCCGCAGCGCCCGGCCACCTAGCCTGACCTATCCAGTATCCTCGGCGCTCGGCCCCCAGCCTGTCCTAGCCGCAGTGCTTGGCCCCCCTAGCTTGTCTTAACCTAACCTGAACCTAAAATAATAAAAAGAAGTAATAATAATTTTGCTAAAAAAAGTTCTAGCGCCTCTGCTGGGGAACAGTGCATTAAAAGATACTAGCGCCTCTGCTGGGGAACATTACATTTAAAGATACTAGCGCCTCTGCTGGGGAACAGTGCATTAAAAGATACTAGCGCCTCTGCTGGGGAACAGTGCATTAAAAGATACTAGCGCCTCTGCTGGGGAACATAACATTAAAAGATACAAGCGCCTCTGCTGGGGAACAGTGCATTAGAAGATACTAGCGCCTCTGTTGGGGAATAGTGTATAAAAAAGATACTAGCGCCTTTTCTGGGGAACAGTGCATTAGAAGATACTAGCGCCTTTTAACTTTATTGCATGATGATTACTTTATAGCACGATGCTATAAATCAGAGCTAATTTAACATTTAGGCTTAGCACGTCTAATAAAATTCACCTTGAAGTGAGTATGAATGATAAAGTACACAATAAATACATAAAAATGTACATTACACATGCAGTACTGGAGATGGTGTAGCTCCACCAAATAATGGATTGTCTGACCAGCAGCTAGTCCTAGCCTGGGTCAAAGAAAATATTCAGGTAATGTATATTACAGGGTTAAATATTTTCCATAAAAAATATTTTCCACTCATGAAAAAAAAATCATGACAATTTTTTGGGGTGGATTTGAGTGATGTTGTGGGTAAATAAATAGATTTTAACGGTAAAAGTAATTTTTAAATCTTACAATAAAAAAAAATTTAAATACAATGTTGTGAAATTCATAATCAAGATAGATAAAAGAGAGGTTAAATTTTAAAAAAGTAAGTTATCAAATGAACAAGTTTTGCCGTTTTTTTTACCCCAAGGTTTTAAATTCAAAAAAGGCAACTCATCAGTCTCTGTTAAAGTGATGTTTCATGTTTAGGCTTTTGGAGGAAACCCCAGCCAAGTTACTATTTTCGGAGAATCTGCAGGTGAGAATTTTGGTTTTGGGATGAACTGAATTTAAAGTGCTTAGATTTGCAAGACAAATTGCTTCATTTGAAAATAAAATATTAAGAACATTTTATTATTGAAATGATTAGATTCGTAATTAAAATATACAAATTTAGTAGTACCCAACTTGGGAAATTGAGGTAATTTTGTCCAAAAGCTAAAACCCCCAAACAAAAAATAAATACCCAAACATATATCTTATTGAACACTATCTTTTTTTAGGAGGAACAAGCGTAATGGCCCATATGTCTTCTCCTAGGAAAGTTAATATTTTTTATCTGAAAAATTTGAAATGTTTTAAAACCTTTAAAGAAAATTTAAATTTTTTCTTTTTCTATAAAAAGTTTCTTCTTCAGATCCCGTGGTTTGTTTAATCAGGGTATTGCAATGAGTGGAACATTTGGGTTTATGAACCCTTTAATACATTCATCTAGACCTATTCAACATTATACAAGGTATATATATACTTGTAAACAGTCCCTTTAATTAATATATATAGACCTATTCAACATTATACTAGGTATATATACTTGTTAACAGTCCCTTTAATACATTCATCTAGACCTATTCAACATTATACTAGGTATATATTCTCGTCCTTTAAAGTCCTATCTTAAAGGGACTTGAAGGGACTTAAAGAGACTTAAAGGGGTTGAAATGATCTTAAAGGGACTTGACGGAACTTAAAGGGACTTAATTGGAACTTAAAAGGACTTAAAGGGACTTAGAGGGACTTAAAGGGACTTGAAGGGACTTGAAGGGACTTAAAGGGACTTAAAGGGACTTGAAGGGACTTAAAGGGACTTAAAGGGACTTAAAGGGACTAAAAGGGACTGTAAATGTAACTTTTAAGTGATTCTCCTTTAAAAAACAGTGTCTTTTAAAAAGCTATTTGAGTAACAATGACTAGGATATTTTAAAAGTATTGATTTCTGTTAACTTAGTTAATACAGGGTTACTTAAAACCACATACAGTGGTCAGCGTTTATAGCAAAACAATAAAGACGACTTTTCCATTAAGGTTTTGTTTGCTAACAAGTTTTTACAGCTTCTCTTTTTACAAGTTTTTTGTTATGATCTGAGAATTACTTATAAAAACATTTATTCCTGTTTCGAGGATTTTTTGTAATGAAGACGACATTTTCATATTTTCCAGGAATGTTCGAAAACAAGTTGCAAGCTAAATACTATTTTAAAAAATAAAATCAAAACATATTATGAAAAATCAACTATATAAAAATGTGGCGAAAGATAATCGATGACCATAGGTTGTAATATCTGAATGGTTTGTTTGAAATTAAATAGATTTTTTTACGGTCTAAGTCGTATGTTGCATCTTTCTGAATTTGTATGGATACTTCTTTCTTCGGTATTAGTCGTTTTTAACAATTTTCTCCTTATAGACGCAACAGATAAAAGTAAGATTAGTAGCGATCAAAAGCGCTTTTTTATCGCATTAAGCCTATACCCCCTTTCATTTTTCGCAAACACTCCCTTTAAATTTACAAATAAAACAAGTTTAATTTTTTATTTTGTTTAAATTGATTAAAAGGATGAGACTTCAGAGACGACTGTACAGAATTTATACTATCTGTTTCCTTGTTTCTTTCTTTTCCTTATCAGTGAATAAGCCATAAAATGATTATGATCAAGGCAGAAAACTTAAATTAACTTTGGCATCATCAAACTTAAAGAGTTTCAGGTCGTCTTTACAGTCTTATTCTTTGTGGGTAACCCTGTACAGTGTACATTCATTACAGCTGTATTTACGGCACACGTGACAATTTCCATTTTCAGTGTCAGACAAAATATTTACTGATAATTATAAAGTACGTTTAAATGTTCTTCAATTTTTTTTTATAGAAACTGCTTTCTTTAGTGTGATCTCCTTTCTTTAGTGTGATTGGAAAATAAATTTGTTTTTATTTAGCATTATGGCTGCCGAGCTGAGCTGTGACATCACTGGTTCTGCTCAGAGCACTGTTTCTTGTCTTAGAAATAAAACTGCCGAAGATATTATTAGGTAGTATAAAGAGTTTTGTTATAATTTCAAAAATTAAATTTATAACATTTTAGAAAGGAATATGTTTTACAACAAACTGAATTTGTGTCATCCCTATATCTTTGCAACCCCATGTCGTAGACTTTTATTTCTACCTATGAAATCTGTTAGATTAAAAAGTCAAAGTTTTTTAATGTCAAAGGTTTACACCATCAGGGTGCAAAGATATAGAAATAAGACAATTTAAGTTTGTGGCAAAAACTCAATTTCTTTTTTACCTGCAGGCGTTAGGAAATTTGGGACAAAACATAACATCATCTTCAGGATTTTTGCAAGGGGGGTGCCCGGGGTTGGTGGTGGGGCTAATAATACTTCTTGTAAAATCCCGTGTAAAGCGTTAAATAACTACAAAATGTACTTGAAATCTTTTACTCAAATAATCCCAATTCAATAAAATAAAAAAATAATATGTTTATGTTTAAATCTCATGTATAATAACTCTAAGAAACTTAAAGAAGAAAATATAGATTTTCCCAATCAAGGAACTATATAAAGGAACGCCCAACTCAGATATACGCAAATTGTGTACTGTACTCTGTGGGAGGAATGTAAATAAACCCAGTGCCTCCACAGAAGTTGAAGGGAAAGGACTAAAGCTCTGATGTGATATTACAGTCCAACAAAAAACGTGTTGATATATCAAGTTAGCTGATTTTTGGATTTCTGGTCAATATGGAAAATGCAATAGCAAAATATTATTATTCCACCCATTGGGCCCTTTTCCCTCAAAAATGATGCGCTGCCCCTGAATTCTTTGTTTTGATCTCCTCCCACTGTAGTACATAGATTTGACGCATCAGATATGGCGGTTCCTGGTCTATATATTTCTTGCTCTCAATCAATTATTTAATTCAGTATTAGACCAACAGAAAACTATTTTATTTCTAGAAAAGCGAATTTGTTTGTGAGATATAATTTCTTGAACAACCCATTTAAACCTGTTGTTGATGCTGATCTACCCGATCCAGTTCTACCTCACCCTCTTCATGATCCTTGTATATCTATAATACTGCAGAACGCACCAAAAGCTTAGTTGAGAAATTTAGAAAACTGGAAATTCAAGTTTTTCAAAAATGTGTACCTATCTACCAATATATCAATATAATATAATAGATGGACGAGTTTATCGGATAGTTTAAATCTAAAATTTTAAATTAAATTAAATTAAAATAAAGTATAACCGAAATTTTTTTATCTAATATCCGTAATAAATGTACATATACAATGAGACCATAAAACAATAAGAAGACGACATCTCTACAATCCCATGTTCATACTTTACAGTGTTTACAGATGTTACAAGTGTTACAGTTGTTACGAAGCAAATAGGTTTACCTGTAGTTTACAAATCAACTTATTAACCCTATTCTCCTCTCTACAGATCCAGACCTTGCTGAAAAGTATTATTATTATCAGTGTTATCATTTATGTTATTATCAATGTTAAAATTTAAATTATTATTACTATTATTATTATTATTATTATTATTATTATTATTATTATTATTATCATTATTACTATTATTTTTGATATTACTAGAGATGAGGCTGAAACTGCTACAGCTCAAGTTCTGAAAAAGAAATATCTAAAAGATCAGGGTTTCCATCAGGTAGTATCCTACAGGGTTGGTTAAACACATAATATCTGCCTGGAACAATTACAGTGCCACCAATTGAACTTGAGATTAGAAAGATAGGAAGACGACTTTTAGAGTTAAGTTATGATTGTGATGTTTAATTAAACATTAAACACAGAAAATGTGCAGTGTGTCCGCAGACCCATTTCCCTTAAAAGTTTGATTATCAAACTAATGGTAATCATCAAATAAGATTTATTAAAGGGAGTGTTCGCGAAAAATGAAAGGGGGTATAGGCTTACGAGGAAACCTAAGCTTATTTTTCGCGGTAAGCCTATACCCCCTTTCATTTTTCGCGAACACTCCCTTGAAATGTCGTCTTTTTATTCCACAATTTAATTGGTCCCAAAGTAACTGTAAATTTAAAAACTTGTTTCTAAATGTCGTCTTATTTTATTTAGGGAACAGTTGCTGAACGAATTAACATGCTCACTGACGTTCACTTCCTTGCATCAATAGATCAGGCGAGTTTTTTAAATAATAAATTTTATCAATGATTTTACTGTACAGTACACATTTTAAGTGAATGTAGGAATGCTGATAAATATATTAAATAATAATGATAATCAAAAGACAGTGGAATTATCTTCTTTTTTGATGTTTTCGAAAAAATTCAAATCTGTACAAAATTCTTATTATCTCTGGTAATGTTGAAAGTAGGAAAAAGAGCTGACACTATTTTGGAAATACCAGGATTAGGATACATATATATCACTGTAATTTCTGGCTTATTTGCAGAACCAGAAGAACTTAAAGGAAGCTCAGGTTGTACACTTTACAGTGCACACTTTGAGTGAATGTATGAATGCTGATAAATATTTCAAAAATCAAAGACGAATTTCAAGTCGTTTCGATCAACTGTTATTTTCGTGAGACCCTTTGTATTACAAGCATCTGAAGAGTTGATGATTTATACACAATGAAAATATCAAATATATGTTATAAATAACAAGATAAAACAAATTTGGGTAAAATTGCAGAATTCAATCTTTTAAAATGTTTCCAGGAGGAATTTCTTGACTTTTTTATTTGTCTTAAAAAACTTTCATATCATTTTATTTGTTGGACATAACTTTTTAGTACTATAAATTGATACAAAATTCACCTGTATTGACTAATATTTTCCTTTATAATTTCAAATTCTGCGTTCTTGGCCAATCATGATAATACCATAGGGATTGAAGATATATTTGTTATTTAATGATGGATTTATTAAATGAAACCAAAATTGTCTAATTCTGAACGGAACCAGATCATTTCTATCTCCGGTTATTATGAAAGAAAAGGGAGGCGGGCCACATTTTGGAAATGCCGAGACTAGATTTATTTGCAACGAGGTTATGGTATAGTTATTTGTGATTATTGAAGTTGTATCCTGCTCGCGCATAGGAGAAGTCCTCCCAAGTTCCTTCTCCGTGAAACGGAGCCGAGAGCAGACATGAGAGAAGTCCCAGGATTGAGAGTTATAGTTTAAGCGCTGAGTGGAATGCGCAATTGATCCCTGCAGACAAGAAAAAGGAATAAAGGAAATACATTGTGAAACTCCATCTTCAGCTTTTCTCTAGCATACATCCCAGCTGAAAGAAAGGAATATAGAAACTCAAAAATCAGGGATGAATACCAGTTTTTTACTTATCCTGCTCTTAAACATGGAATTGGAACTTATCCTACTCTTAAACATGGAATTGGAACTTATCCTGCTCTTAAACATGGAACTGGAACTTATCCTGCTCTTAAAAATGGATTGCTACAGAAGATCTTATCCAGATTTGGGTATAAAAAGGATATTTTTGTACTCGTCATATGCATAATGTGGTGCAAAACAATATGAGTTCATCAATGATAAACTTAAGTCAGAAATGACTATAAAGTAAGTAACAAGTAGGCTTTCTTTCAGCAATGAAAAATGCCTCAATTCGCCTCTTCCTTTCCTATTCCAAACTTCCAACTCCTCCAATTTATCCAGACCTTGACGTCAAAAAATAAGTTAAAACATCCAAATAATAAAAAATGCATGCTGACAGGATAAGATTAGAATACAATTGCAGAAACCTTCACCCAGCCGGCCTCTTTCCACCCCTATATTCTGATTTAAAACAGTCTGATCAGCTGTAGTGAGTCAGAGTTCCTGGTAAATTCAATAAGAAAAGCAAAATATATATAAGACCAAGACATGCCTGGTCTGCAAAATAAAACACACAGAGAGTGTAGGAACACGGTGTCCAACAAAATTCCAGAACCGAAAACATATTGGTGGTAATTGAGACGTCCTAAAAAACTTCTCTTTCGAAATTTAACCAAGAACATGATGGAAAATTGAAGCAAAGAAAAAAAAAACATTGGAAAAGAAGAGTGTAGTGGAGAAAATGAAGTACAAATAGAACTGTGATAGGGTATGGGCAGACATGTGAGCACCTTATTTAATTGCTTTGACCATCATCTATTCAGTTTAAACATATTATAAAAAATACTGGAGTTTAACTTAACCCCTTCCTTTGACCCCCCTTTTATAGGTCGAAGTTTGATAATTGGACCAATGAGAGTTAAGGAGCATTCGAATTCGACCAATGATCGACCAGAAATCTAATTTATTCCAACATTTTCTGAAATAGTTTAATTCCTTCACTCAAAAGTTGAAATTCAAAGTTTTCAGCTGGATACAAAGGAATTCAAAATAGAAAAAATAATAATTAATTGTGTTAAAGGGAAGTTTTTCTCTTCCAATGGCCTTTGGGCACATGGACTCATTGGGGGCATGTCAGGCAGATCAGCTGTTCCTCATGTTCAGGTAGAAAGAAAGATAGATGGATAGATAGATAGATAGATAGTAGATAGATAGATAGATAGATAGATAGATAGATAGTAGATAGATAGATAGATAGATAGATGGATAGATAGATATATAGATAGATAGATAGATGGATGGATAGATATAGATATAGATAGATAGATATATAAATATATATAGATAGATAGATAGATAGTAGATATTTAAAAAATTGATTAATTGATTGATCGCTATTTTGTTCAGACATGAAGATGTATCCAAGTCTTGGTTGGGTGATCTAGCGCTGCAGACAGAAGACGACATTAATGTTTCAAAGTAAGTTCAAACAGAAGACGACATTATCGTTCTAAAGTGAAAAAAAAGTATTTGCTTTTTTGGAAATCATGAAATTTTATCCTACGAAGTTATGTCGTTTTGACGTTTATTTTTACTAGACGGAAATTTTTCGCAGGATGAACCAAATAATTATATTTTAAAATTTCTCAGCCTAGAACATGTACTCTCAAATAAATAGTGTTAGGCACAGTCGTTGTCGTATTAATCAATGAAGACGACTTTCAATCTTAATTTTGATTACTACCAATATCTTTCAAATATTAGAGACACATAAACATGGAAACAAAGAGATGCATTTGTTTTCCATGTAATTATTAAAATCCCCAACTCTTTTATCGTAGATTCCATTTTCACAGGAGCAATATTTCATCGTTATTAAACTGTTCTGAGAAAACTGAGTAAAATTCAAGATACAAAACCTCACCAGACACTTGTACTCCGAAAGCGTACTGCATATTTGAATTTTGTACTGTATGAATAGGCCATATAATCCCTTAACATGCTTTATCAGTAAACTATCCCAAGTGTACACTCAGGCTAATACACACGGAGAGGTAGCTGAGATCCAGTCCCCCTGATTATTTTATATTTCAGTAAACTGCTGAAAATGTTGGTTGAGTTTGCAGGAACAGGAAAACCCAGCAAGGATAATATATGGAAACCTGCAGGGAGGAAAATATGAAAAATAATCAATTGATAATTTTGATAAACTTTAGAAAACATACTGTAACCTGAAAGAATTGTAAGCTTAATTTCAAGTGACCCTACATGCAAAGATGACAATGTCACACAATGTGGAAGATATGGTTGTTTTTCTAGCTTTCAAAGTGTTTAAATCTGATAAGATTTAATTTTTCCTGTAGTAGAAATGCGCAACTTACATTTGCAGAGAAACTACATTTTAAAATAATTATTTTACAATTCTATAAACATCGATAATTATTTTATTCTTGACAAAGCTTTTAAGGGTGCTCTTGTGAATCGGGAATTGCCATTTTAGCCTGGAGGATTACTTAAAATTAAATTTTTTTACTGGAACATCTAAGACAGATTTTGCAATAACAATTAATAAAACATATCTCTGAATTCTGAAGTCTTCTCCTTGGCATATTTTAGCATCTTTTAGCATATTTTAGCATCTTTTAGCATATTTTAGCATATTTTAGCATATTTTAGCATATTTTAGCATATTTTAGCATATTTTAGCATAGTTTAGCATATTTTAGCGGTTATTTTACTAAAGGGACTGTATACGTAAAATCAAGTGACCCCTCCATGCAAAGATGACAATGCTCGATTTGCCTCATCAAGTTTAATTAAACATCAATGTTTATAACTTTGAAAACTGATTACTGTCAATTTTGGTTTCTCTGCAATCTTTAATTAAGATGATTTTCTTCCCATTTTTACAAGTTTTGACTTGTATTTCCAATTCTGAACCCTTTAATAAAATTCATGTTTCGTGGGACACCCTATACTTCCGATTGGATTTCGACTTTTTATAGCCTTTGGAAAGCCTTGAACAAAAGGAAGCAGATTGCACACTTTTTGCGAAGAAATTTTGCACAGAAAATGTGCAAATTTTAGGTTTTCCTTAAATATAAATTTAGTTTTTAAAAAATTTGCTAATATTTTTGCATATATGAATTTGCCGTGGTAAGTGCTTTTCAAAAATGTATAATTTATCATATTTCGCGCACTTTTTAGCACATTTTTGGGTTAATAACTGCAATACTATAATACTGCAATAAATATTTCATTTTTTTTTGGCAAATTTGCAATTTTTTAGCAGATTATTACAGTAGAGCCCAAGACTTTCAAAAAATTGTATCAAATGATTTAGATTTGTATCACAAAAAGGAGTGGGGGTCCCAGTAAACTAGAAATCAGCCTATATAGGATTAATATTCTTTAATAATAATTGTTATTCCTTAATGTGTGTTAATTCAAAAACTGAACAAAGTCGACAATACATTTTTACAATTTTCCTGCACAGAGCTGGAAAATTTGTCGTATGCGGTGTTAGACAGTAAAGAGGTAAGAAAAAATCTAGATAAATAAAAATTATTAAATTAAATATTAATAAGTCACGTCGCTTGTAAAAAAAACTTTATACACTGAAAATTTATTGGTCTTTCCTTTATGTTTAAACAAAACAAGATAAATTAAAAGATTTATTTAGAGTTTGGCTTCACAAAACTAATTTAACATAAGATTATGGGGATATGTCATTACATACAGTGGTAACCAGAACACTATGGAAAGATGGTCTTTATTTATTTATTATAACTATAAATTATAATATTTCGCTTTTCTTGGCAAATTTATCATTAAAAATGTGCCTTTAACATTTTCATAAATTTTTCCACATTTTTCTTGTTTCTTGTTCATATACAGGGTTTTCTTGTTTCTTGTTCATATAGAGGGTTTTCTTGTTTCTTGTTCATATAGAGGGTTTTCTTGTTTCTTGTTCACATACAGGGTTTTCTTGTTTCTTGTTCATATACAGGGTTTTCTTGTTTCTTTATCATATATAGGGTTTTCTTGTTTCTTGTTCATATACAGGGTTTTCTTGTTTCATGTTCATATACAGGGTTTTCTTGTTTCTTGTTCATATACAGGGTTTTCTTGTTTCTTGTTCATATACAGGGTTTTCTTGTTTCTTGTTCATATACAGGGTTTTCTTGTTTCATGTTCATATACAGGGTTTTCTTGTTTCTTGTTCATATACAGGGTTTTCTTGTTTCTTGTTCATATACAGGGTTTTCTTGTTTCTTGTTCATATACAGGGTTTTCTTGTTTCTTGTTCATATATAGGGTTTTCTTGTTTCCTGTTCATATACAGGGTTTTCTTGTTTCATGTTCATATACAGGGTTTTCTTGTTTCTTGTTCATATACAGGGTTTTCTTGTTTCTTGTTCATATACAGGGTTTTCTTGTTTCTTTATCATATATAGGGTTTTCTTGTTTCTTGTTCATATACAGGGTTTTCTTGTTTCATGTTCATATACAGGGTTTTCTTGTTTCATGTTCATATACAGGGTTTTCTTGTTTCATGTTCATATACAGGGTTTTCTTGTTTCTTGTTCATATACAGGGTTGTTCATATATAGGGTTTTCTTGTTTCTTGTTCATATACAGAGTTTTCTTGTTTCATGTTCATATACAGGGTTTTCTTCTTTCTAGTTCGTATATAGGGTTTTCTTGTTTCATTTTCATATACAGGGTTTTCTTGTTTCTTGTTTATATACAGGATTTTCTTGTTTCTTGTTCATATATAGGGTTTTCTTGTTTCATGTTCATATACAGTTTTTTCTTGTTTCATGTTCATATACAGGGTTATCTTGTTTCTTGTTCAAATACAGGGTTTTCTTGTTTCTTGTTCATATACAGGGTTTTCTTGTTTCTTGTTCATATACAGGGTTTTCTTGTTTCATTTTCATATACAGGGTTTTCTTGTTTCATGTTCATATACAGGGTTTTCTTGTTCATATACAGGGTTTTCTTGTTTCTTGTTCATATACAGGGTTTTCTTGTTTCATGTTCATATATAGGGTTTTCTTGTTTCTTGTTCATATATAGGATTTTCTTGTTTCTTGTTCATATATAGGGTTTTCTTGTTTCTTGTTCATATACAGGGTTTTCTTGTTTCTTGTTCATATACAGAGTTTTCTTGTTTCATGTTCATATATAGGGGTTTCTTGTTCATGTTCATATACAGGGTTTTCTTGTTTCATGTTCATACACAGGGTTTTCTTGTTTCTTGTTCATATACAGGGTTTTCTTCTTTCATGTTCATATATGAGGTTTTCTTGTTTCCTGTTCATATACAGGGTTTTTTTGTTTCTTGTTCATATACAGGGGTTTCTTGTTTCTTGTTCATATACAGGGTTTTATTGCTTCTTGTTCATATACAGGGTTTTCTTGTTTCTTGTTATACAGGGTTTTCTTGTTTCTTGTTCATATACAGAGTTTTCTTGTTTCTTGTTCATATACAGGGTTTTCTTGTTTCATGTTCATATACAGGGTTTTCTTGTTTCTTGTTCAAATACAGGGTTTTCTTGTTTCTTGTTCATATACAGGGTTTTCTTGTTTCTTGTTCATATGCAGGGTTTTCTTGTTTCATGTTCATATACAGGGTTTTCTTGTTTCTTGTTCATATACAGGGTTTTCTTGGTCATATACAGGGTTTTAATGTTTCTTGGTCATATACAGGGTTTTCTTGTTTCTTGTTCATATATAGGGTTTTCTTGTTTCCTGTTCATATTCAGGGTTTTCTTGTTTCTTGTTCATATACAGGGTTTTCTTGTTTCTTGTTCATATACAGGGTTTTCTTGTTTCTTGTTCATATACAGGGTTTTCTTGTTCATATACAGGGTTGCACACAAAAAATGAGACTTCATAGACTACTGTACGGAATTTTTACTGTCAGTTTCGTTAAATTCATGATTTCTTGCAACTAAAAACTTGTGTCTTTCTTTTCAACATAATTAAGACATTAAATTTCTATATTTGAGATAGAAATCTAATCTTGGATTCGTTAGTTGAAGAGTTTGCGGTCGTCTTTGCAGTCTCATTCTCTACGGGTAACCCTGTATACGCTGTTAATAGTTGTAAATAGTCCAATGAACATGAAACGCAGTAGTTGTGCAGTGTGCACAGACCCATTCCGCTTAATTAACGGATTATCAACGCTACTGGTAAAACTATATCCATCATATAACAATTCATTCAAAACATTAAAAGTCTTCTTTCTAATCCATATTTTTGTGGGTTCCATTGTGTAAGCCTTTAGAAATTAATTATTTAAAGGGAGTGTTCGCGAAAAATAAAAGGGGGTATAGGCTTAATGCGATAAAAAAGCGCTTTTGATCGCTACTAATCTTACTTATATCTGTTGCGTCTACAAGGAGAAAATTGATAAAGACGTCTTATGCCGAAGAGCGTAGCGCCCATACAAATTGAGGAAGTTGGAACATACGACTTAGACCGTAAAAAAATCAAATTAATATCTAACAAATCATTCAGATATTACAACCTATAGTCATCGATTATCTTTCGCCACATTTGTATATATTTAATATTTCATACTAGTTTTGATTTTGTTTTTTAAAATAATATTTAGCTTACAACTTGTTTTCGAACATTCCTGGAAAATATTAAAATGTCGTCTTCATTACCAAAAATCCTCAAAACAGGAATAAACGTTTTTATAAGTAACTCTCAGATCATAACAATTAAAACATATTATGAAAAATCAACTATTATATAAATGTTGCGAAAGATAATCGATGACTATAAGGTTGTAATATCTGAATGATTTGTTTGAAATTAAATTGATTTTTTTACGGTCTAAGTCGTATGTTGCAATTTTCTCAATTTGTATGGTCGCCATGTTATTCGGTATGAGACGTCTTTAACAATTTTCTCCTTATAGACGCAACAGATAGAAGTAAGATTAGTGGCGATCAAACGCGCTTTTTTATCGCATTAAGCCTATACCCCCTTTCATTTTTCGCGAACACTCCCTTTAAGCAATCGAATTTATTGAATTTGAGCTACGCCGGTGATCTGCCTAGTGCCTACTCCCGGTTCAAATTTGAATCCCCGTTTCAAATCCTTACTTAATATTACCTTTGAATCAGGAGTTCAAATTTGAACCGGCAGTTGGTAGTTCAGTTGTTCATTAAATTCTGGTCCAGGTTCGAATGGAGTACCCTGCAGTATTTGCGGAGAGGATGCAACTTGTCCAAAATATGTTTCAAATAATTCATAAACACAGGTTTGATAAAAAAAAAAAAAAATTTATTTTATTTCTACCACCAAACAATTTATCTAAATAATATCATCAATAGGAATGTAATCATAATTTCAAGTGACAATCCATTTTCAATGTGGGCTGTACGATTCACATGGTACCCTATAGAAGCTATGTCTGAACAAGAACGAATTAGATCTTCATCTTTTTTTACAATTTATTTTTAAATTAAAAATCTTTAACAAAATTTTAAAGATCTATGTTTAACTCTTTAAAAGTGTATTATTTTCAACTCTTATTTGTCTACAAAAGTTTTTAACTTTAATAATTTATTTTAATTAAATTTTACAATATTTTTAAATTTCAATATGATATCAGATGGAAACATTTTGAGACTTCTATATTTCTTGTTTTTCATTCTTTCGTGTTGATCGTCCATTCCTTGTCCATCCTTCAATCATCCTTTGGCTAATTTTGAAAATAAAAATAAATGATTTTTTGGTTGTTTTCTGCAGCTAGCCAAATTGCAGAGGCAGAACTATTTTTTGGAGCCCTGTATCTATATTTTTTCTTGTTTGTTATTAAATTTTGCTTCAGTCAAGTTACTGATTCAACTCCTGCATTCCTAACATTCATAACACACTTTCAATAAAATTTTCTTGATGGGAAGAGAGGCGTGAGGGTGGCGTTTTACACATTTTCCAGTTTTTTTATCTCGAGTAGGACATGGAGGGGGGGATGGGACGTCTGCCATCCTGTGTATTTGTCTTTAGTCACTATCAATGAAAAAAATAGATGATGTAAAGATCAAATCCCCTTCTAATTTTTCCTGTTCAAAGTTTTCTTCTTCTTTCTTGTTTATCTTTCTTTAAGCACCCATCTCTAATGTCAAAAGATTCCCCTTCCACTGTTCAATTTCTTTTTTCTTCTTGCTTCTTGTTTCTTGTTTTTACACTTTAAGTCCTTTCCAAATAGTTCTTTTAACATCTAGTTGTGGAGCAGGTAGGAGAGCGATAAGGAGGTTTGTAGGAAGAAGGGTATAGGGGATTTTTCCCTGTGTTCCTTCATTTTATACTGTTTCCCAGTTAGGGGAATTAAGGAATTTACCCATAACTGCACCCCCTTATGCAAAATGGGGAGTTGTGATCCCTGAAAGCTCTCTTGAGAGGTATATTCCATGGCAGTCCAGTCCTCACATCTGGTCGAGTAAAAAACCGGTATCGTTGTGCATGGCTTGTATTCCCACGAGGGGTTAAACTCCTCTTTCAGTGCACCAAGCTGAAGATGAAATTTTGTTTTCAGCTTCCCCTGTAGGATACAAGATGCGTAACTAAACTCAGCGCTTCCCCAGCTGTAATTCTGGGACTACTACAAAAGTAACTTACACATTTTATCTGCAAATACAATTATAGGAGGAAATCAACAGAATTTAACACTTTTAAAGCGCTAGATCAAGATCACATTAATAATCAGATGAAGGTCTAAAGGGTACCCCTGTGAATCGGGCTTGCTTTATTTCTGCTTCATAATTCCGCAAGCCTCCCTTTTAATTTAAAAATATCCACTTTAAGTTAAAAATCTATTTTTGTTTAATTCTTTTTAAACTTAATATTTTTCATAAAGACTGTCTGTCCGGGAGACCGACTGATAACAGTTTTGATTCGTTTGATCAAGTATGAATTAGATATAAAATGTCGTTGCTCTGCAAAAATAAATTGCGCATTTCTTTCGTATAAGAAGCAATGGAGAAACTCACAGAAATGAAAACATTTCGAGTCAGAAAAACGATTGCATCTTCCATCTTGTTTTTCAGATTAAGGTTTCAAGGGTATCGTCGCCATCTTTAAATATTTAAATAAAAAATGATTATTTTTCTTTAAAGAAATTTCAACATGAGCGAACATCCGGCCCTGGTTCAGATGCAGAAGGACAAGGAGATATTTGGCCAGGAGGAGATTAACAAAGAGATTAACAGGTATATAGGAGGAGATCAACAAGGAGATTAACAGGTATATAGGAAGAGATTAACAGGTATATAGGAGGAAATTAACAAGGAGATTAATAGGTATATAGGAGAAGATTAACAAGGAGATTAACAGGTATATAGGAGGAGATTAACAAGGAGATTAACAGGTATTTAGGAGGAGATTTACAAGGAGATTAAAAAGTATATAGGAGGATATTAACAGGTATATAGGAGGAGGTTAACAGGTATATAGGAGGAGATTAACAGGTATATAGGAGGAGATTAACAGGTATATAGGAGGAGATTAACAGGTATATAGGAGGAGATTAACAGGTATTTAGGAGGAGATCAACAAGGAGATTAACAGGTATATAGGAGGAGATTAACAAGGAGATTAACAGGTATTTAGGAGGAGATTACAAGGAGATTAACAGGTATATAGGAGGAGATTATCAAGAAACTACGGGACGGGAAAATTTATATAATCAAGAATAAAGAACTCAAAATCATTGATTTACTCGTAAAAACTCTATTTAACTTTTTATTTAACTCTAAAATTTGAACTTTGAAAAAGTTTCAAACATATTTTCTGGGGAAATGAAACCAAACTATATTCAAACTATAAAATCTCTAAAAACTAAGGAATAGGAAATTGACATTTAAGCAATTCTATTTTGATATAAAACAAATAGTTTTAGCAATTTATTTAGGGAGTTGTGTCTGACTGTATCAAAATTACAGTGTTTCAATTTTCATATTATTGGACTAATCTAAGTCTAAAAGTCGTCTTTCTTATTTGTCCTTCTGTATACATCTTAGAGGGAGAGAAATTAAATGTATTCCTTTTATGCAAAAAAACTCTTTAGTGATGCTGATTGGGGAATCCAAAGGGAGGCTGTGGAGACAGATGTGGAATATGTATCGGAGGCCGGAGACAAATCGGAGGCTAAAGGTGGAGATAAACCCGAGGCGGAGAAGAAGGCGAATGTTGAGGATGTGGAGGACATATTTTCACTCGAAAAAGCCATGGAGATGTTAAACAATTGGGAGGCGTATGCCAGGGAGGGAGAAACTAAACATTTAATAGAGGGACAGCTGACTACTGACTGCTGACTGCTGACTGCTGACTGCTGACTGCTGACTGCTGACTGCTGACTGCTGACTGCTGACTGCTGACTGCTGACTGCTGACTGCTGACTGCTGACGTAATTTGAAGTGACTCTTCATCATTTTAACCTGAGTCAGCTCACTTCTGAATATCACAATTCTGTCAATTTCCTTCCTTGACTCTGCTCCTGCATAAATCTGCAACTCACTTTCAATTGTCTATTTTCTGATCGACAAACAAGGTTTTTTTCGATCGCTTTGCTTAGTCAAATGTTTAAAGATCGCCGCCGTTGTGGATCAGGTTTAACAATCTTTGGATGAAGGGTCCCTTACAGGACATAAGAACGCAAATACCAAAGACAGAAGTATCAAGAACAAAGGACCACGGACAAAGAACAAAGGACAAATTGAAAAGGAAATCTTTTTTGATGGAGCATCTCTTACAAGGACATAGGAACAATTCAGTACCAAAGACTTAACAAAGGAACAAGGATAAAAGCCAAAGGACAAATGCCTAAGGAGAAATGCCAATGGCCAAATGCCAAAGGTCAAATTCCAAAGGACTAAGCTTGAAAAAGGATCAAGGAGAAGTGCAGAGTAAAATGAACTCATGATAAAGAACAAAAGACTCTCTTTGAATGGACGTAAGAACAAAAGTACCACAGGTTAAGTAGATCATCAAGGTCCAAAGATCAAGGAAAAAATAGGAAAAAGGAGAAAGTAGAAAGGACAAAGCAAAGGCCAAAAGGCCAAAGATCAAAGGTAAGGACAAAAGACAACTGAAATAAAGTTTAAGGACACAAGGACAAACCAAGAACCACAAACCACGAACTTTTGCCAAGAGCATAAGAACCAAAGAATTGTAAACGAATGGTTTCTCTCTAAGTAGTGAGGAGGTGAAGGAGATTGTGAAGGGAATTCAGAAGGATGGATCCTTTAAGGTAAAGATGGTCGTCATTTTTTTTTTGTAACATTCAAGTTTTTCCACTTTCACTAGGCTTTACAATAATTTAAGATGTTTAACACATGTTTTAAAATTGAATTGTTTGTATTTTTTACAGCTTATGTACTCTGACTCAAAAGGAAAAAAATGAACGGTTGGATTAATGTTTTGTTCGGTTAATATCTTTGGTCTGAGTAAAATTGTTTCATAATGTTAAAAGGCAAACTTGTAGACTTTTTACAGTCGTCGTCGTATATATCAATACAATGAAGACGACTTTCGATTTCAGATTTTTATTTTTATCAAGCTTTTAAACAGCATAAATAAACATAAACATGGAAGCAAAGAGAAGCTGTTAAAAACAGTTTTTATCGTTTACTTAAAAACTTGTAATTTGATAAAAGCATCCTAAATCGCGAACCACTGTAGCAATATATTACAAGATAAACACACGAATCCAAAACATGATTTAAACAAATGTTAGAAAAAGCCTATCTCTATCTCAAGGTGATAACAGATACTTTGAAGAACATCAAGATTGAGACAAATAAAGACGAGCTTTGAAACTGGAAACCATTCGGAGAAAACCTGTTATTGTTTTGAAAATAGATATTTTTTAACAAATATGATAACTTAACTTCTGTTATCGATTTTTAGATAAAGAAACAAGAATATCTTCCACGTTGTCTCTGATACAAATTTAATGGTACCGGAGTGAATCGGATTTTATTTGAAAATTTACTACTTTGTCTCTGCTGCAGAAATCACTTTGATAGAGAAACCACAAGTAAAAATTAACTATTCCTTCCAGAACAAAATAAGGATATCTTCATCATTTTTTCTCGGACGAAGATACCTTTGAAAGATCCAAACTGCTGTGAAAGGAGTTGAGTCTTTGCCGCAAATTCAGTTTTTGTAAAACCTATATCTTTGCAACCTTATGATGTAAACCTTTAATATTTCAAACTTACATTATTTGATCTAATAGCATTCATAGTTTGAAATATTAAAGGTCTACGACGATATTGAAATTAGAAAATCAGAGTTTGTGGCAAAATTCAATTCCTTTTAAGACTGGGTTAACTTAGAAGTGTTCCAGCGCCTTGGCCTATAATTATCCCCAACTCATTTATATTTTTTGTAGCCAGAAGTAATTGGAAACATTCTCATTGATTTTTACGGGACTGCTTGCTACCTTTGGATTACTTTCAGGCTTAAAGGATATAATTGTTGAGCGGGTATTCCCGTTCAGAACGGTCACTTGAAATTACGCTGACAGTTCCTATAACCTTTATACCAAAAACTGTGGTTCAAAGCGATTAATCGACATATGGTACACATTATTAGAGTTTCATCTACAGGGTGTCCCACGAAACATGACAGTTGATGAATAGTTTAGAATGTCGTCTTCCAAATACTGGAATAGATTTAAAGACTTTTGGCAGTTAAAGTTCGGTAGAAAAATCTTTTACTCCAATATAGAGATGATGGGATTGATTTTATTATAATAAAACTGCCCCATAATGTTTATTGTAATTTTCTTTGGTATCAAACAACTTAACAAATTATGGAAAAAGACATTTTAAAATATTCAGCAATTGTCATGTTTCGTGGGACACCCTGTAGTATAAAAGTACAGAAATTGGAACAAAGAATCCGATATTTCAAAAAATGCCCTGCACTCATGAACAGTGGCAGGGTAAAGGAGATCTGCGCGAAAGGGGTGTGGGTAAAAGACAAAAAAAAAAGATGAAATGGTCCTTCTGTGAAAGTAGCAGAATAGTTCGTCCCACATAAACACCTTTCTTTATGTTTCCTGCATTTTTCCTTAAAAATAAAACTCAACAATTTTCCAACAGACATGATAAAAATTAATTTAAATAGAATAACTTCAAAAGCGTATCGTACACACTGCTGAAAATGAACCATCAGGATTCAAGTCAAAACACCTAATTTTTTTCTTCGGAATATATCAATATGCAGGTTTCAAAATTTTCAGAAAATGCCACCTAGGGAATTTTAACTGAATCCATTTTTAAGGAAATTGTAGAAATCAAGTGCATTTTTAAGTCTAAACTCAAACTTAACTGTACGTTTAAAGATTAATCAAGATTATTCTGTGTTCTTTTGCGATATTTTTAGAACCGTTGATGGCAGGGTCCCCAAATTTTGTGAATTTTCCTTAACAGTCATAAGACATGTTTTAGCAAAAAAATCAGAGCCTTAAGTGAACTGTATAATTACCCAATTACTGCCTAAAAAAAGACTTTTTCAAGTAAAATCAGTAAAAATTACATCAAAAAAACTTTTTCGGGCCGCATTTTGACATCCAGGCAGTTGACAGGGGGGGTTTGATTTTTTGATACAATAAGTTTCATGACTGTTAAAGAAAATAAAAAAATTTGGAGACCATGCCATACACTGTTGAAAAAATATAGTCAAAAAACCAGAAGAAGCAGATTAAAGAGATCTTTCAAAGTATCCAAGCGCTTCAAAAAGGTAGGATAGGAAGAAGTTTATTTGAATATTTATACATAAATAAATTAATAACCTTTAGAATCTTATACATAATGAAAAGAGGATCACTATGAGGCATGGCTTTTGAGTCATAACTTGAGTCTAACAGCCGTCTTGCATTCAAAAGTTTTGATGTCTGAATAATTTTTAGAATACAATATTTGCTATTTCATACTTTTTTGTGTGTTTCTGTATTTTAAAATTTTCAGTTTATAGGAGCTCTTACGGATTTTGAATTCAAAATCAAGATCAAAAATCAAGATTGTAAAAATTCCGATACAGGATGAATATCGTTGGAGTTAGTTTTGATAAGAACATATCATGCAAATCTGCCCAGTTAAAGTAATCCTATATGAAGCATAAAGTCTGACCGCGTCAACCTTGTTGCACCGGCTAGTCCTGTCCATAGAGCTAGGTACAGTACAAACTCATAACTGGGACCGGAAAGGTTGACCCAGCATGGAAATTCAAATGTACTACGGCTGCCTGTGATATAGGCATTTACTAGCACAACCAACCGCTGCGGCTTAAACATTTGGGAAAAGTTGTATTTTGGGAAACTAATATTGGGAAAGTAACTTTAGCACTATAACAACAACGAAGTACATCCTGTCTGAATGGAAATATTTTTAGCCATATTTTGATTTTTCATTTCAAAATCTCTCTAAAATAGCCTTTATGTGATGTTATTCACTTTGATATTTAAAATAAATAGCCAAAATAAAAGTATAAAATAACAAATATGAAGAATTTACCGGGTGAAAATGAATTCTGTCATTTATGCAAGACCTCAAGTTTACCAACAAACTAGAGTAAACTGCACATATAACTAAAATATAAATCATTAAAAGTTTCTTGATAGAGAAGAACGAACATTTTTTTAATTGCTAATATGTAACCAAATAAATTTGCCTTCCTCAATTGTTCGTAAAACCAGAACTAAATGAGCTGCTTGGCCACAAGATCGTACCAGTCATTCAAATTTAATTTGACCATCCCTTCCTGATTAGTTTGCATTGCCATGGTTAAATTATCAAATCACATCATTAATTAGGCCACAAATTTTACAATGTACATACATACAAATGCTAATTATAAATATATTGTATGAATTTATACAAAATTACTAAGGTCCATATTTGTATTGTTGTTTTTACTGTTGAGGCTGAAAACATAATGTAAGAAAATCAATTTCATAGTTTTGAAAAAGTTGATGTATTTGATGTAATCAAAATAAATATCTAATTTAACACAAAACTTATTTCTCCACTTTTAGATATTTTGAAATTAAATTCAATTTAAAAAAATGTATATAAAATTTATTGTTTCAAGATATTATTTGCGGGCATAGCAATATTTTTGTTGGAGGAAGGTTGGGGATCAAGTGAAAGTGATGATTATCATGAAAACCTTAAATGTTCAATTATTAACTCTATAAAACCGGAACATAGTGAGGGGGGGGTATCCAGAATATTAAAAGATTAACAGAATATCCTGACATTTTTATTGGTTTAACCCTGCAGGGTCCGGGACGGGGAGGGGGGCAGGGGGACCCGGAAGAGGGACTGACCAAGATTATGATTAAGGTTCCCAGGGAACCCGAAGCTGACCGGAAATATTTCTATTATCAGGTCAATTCAGATAGTTAGCGATGTAATTAAGGGCATCCAAGGTTAACCCATTAACTTAATGACCCTTCCTTTGATCCCCCCCCCTTTATCTGGGCCAAAATAACAATATATACATCATGCTTTAGTAACAATTCTGCGTCAAATTGAACTCAGATTATCTGGGCCAACAATATATACATCATGCTTTAATAACAATTCTGCGTCAAATTGAACTCAGATTATCTGGGCCAACAATATATACATCATGCTTTAATAATTGTGCAAAAACGTTATTAAATTATAATAATTGGGCTTTTTTAAAAAACTAATTTGGGCAAAATCTCATAAAATAAAATAAAATACTCTAGATTTATTTGTGTTCAAAGCAATTTTTGTGACCATTTTGACCAAACAAATTGTTTAGTTATTAAACTCCATAGTTAAGATGATAAACTCCATTGTTTAGATAATAAACTCCCTAGTTCAAATGACAAACTCCATTGTTTAGATGATAAACTCCATTGTTTAGATGATAACCTCCATGGTTTAGATGATAAACTTCAAAGCTTAGATGAAAAACTCCATGGTTCAGATGATAAACTCCATGGTTAAGATGATAAACTCGAAAGTTTAGATATTAAACTCCATGGTTTAGATGATAAACTGCTTGGTTTAGATGATAAACTTCATAGTTTAGATGATAAACTCCATGGTTTAGATGATAAACTGCATAGTTATATGATAAACTCCATGGTTTATATGACAAACTGAATAGTTTGGCTGATAAACTCCATGGCTAAGATAATAAACTCCATGGTTTAGATGATAAACTGCATAGTTTAGCTGATAAACTCCATGGCTAAGATAATAAACTCAATTGTTTAGATGATAAACTCCATGGCTAAGATAATAAACTCCACTGTTTAAATGATAACTCCATGGCTAAGATAATAAACTCCATTGTTTAGATGATAAGCGCCATGTTATAAAGATGATAAACTTCCTGCTATAAGATAATAAACTCCATGGTTAAGATGATAAACTCCATGGTTTAGATGATAAGCGCCATGTTATAAAGATAAACACTCCCTGCTATAAGATAGTAAACTCCATGGTTTAGAGGATAAACTCAATGGTTTAGATGATTATAAAATAAAATAAAATAAATATCTTAATTATTCAGTTATTAAACGATTAATTAGTAATTACAAATCTTTTAATTTAATATTTAAACATTTTTGAACTTAACTCGAGAAATTAATAATAAATCAACTATTCACCAGGACGGTAAAATAAACCTTTAAAACTAAACTGAGATTGTAAAAAATTCTCAAAATATAAATGTTTACAACTTGACAATTAACCCTAGCTGTCTGGATCAGGTTGGATGGTTGGGGGGGGGGATGTTAGAAACTCTACAGGTCTGGGGAATACTTGATTATTGAGGAATACAATGCACTGTGAACTAGATGAAGGTATAATTAGATTGCTTAAATGTCGCCTTTCTATTCCACAGTTTTATGACAAAGTGTTCTATTTCATATTAGATTATCTCCAAAATAAGAAAAACATACTCGAAAAACTTTCGATTTTCTGCAAACATATTTTGTATTATCCTTTACAATTTTTTTAATGATTCAATCTTTAAAATTTTATGATAAGTTCAAAATTGCAATTTTTGATTATCGTTTAAATCCAATATGATGTGGGACACATAAATATGTTTGCAATACAGGGTTACCCACAAAGGATGAGACTGTAAAGACGACCTGAAACTTTTAAAATATGACTATCCCAGGGATAAAATAAGTTTTACGGCATCAGTAGAGGCTTTTTCATGGCTGACTAAATGATTTGAAAAAGAAAGAAACAAGATTGCAGTTGCAATTAATCTTAAAAGTAAGGAAACAGAGAATAAAAATTTCGTACAGACGTCTATTAAGTCTAGTCTGTTGTGGGTAACCCACTGTATGTAGAACTATAATAAACTATGTTCTATATTCTTAAGACAAATCTATATATTTGATTTGATTAAAATCTGATTATACTAAAGAAATGACAAGTTTAACTAGCGTAAATGTTTTCGATCATAACGTTTACTCTTCAGAAACTATTGAGAAAATGTTTTAAATTGCTAATATGTTACTGACTAAATTTGCCTTTCTCATATTTGTGCGTAAAATCCGAACTAAAGGTCACAAATGTCAATTGAATTTAACCTTCTCCTCCTGGTTAACTTGAAGTGATAAAATAAAGATAGTTTTCCTCAAATTTGAGATTTCCTAAATGCGATCTTGAACCATCAAAAGTGAACTGAGGTATAGACGGAATAATTAATAGCTTAAAAGGAATGTTAGCGAAATTTCAAGTGACCCTCCATGCGAAGATGTCAATCCCTGATTCACAACAGTACCATTATATCCTTTATCTGATCAATAATGTGGAAGATATTGTCGTTTTTCTAGATTTTAAAGTGTTTATTTTGATAATATTAACATGTTTCCTGATGTAGAAATGCGCGAGTCACTTTTTGTATAAAACTCACAATTGAGAAAAGTCAGTTTGCAAAATTATAAGCGTCGCTAGAAATTACGCTTTCTTTCCATTTAAAAGACATAATAAAGACAAGATAAAGACAGGATAAAGACAGGATAAAGACAGGATAAAGATAGGATAAAGATAGGATAGATACAGGATAAAGATAAGATAACAACAGGATAAAGATAGGATAAAGATAAGATAACAACAGGATAAAGATAGGATAGATACAGGATAAAGATAGGATAGATACAGGATAAAGACGGATAAAGATAGGATAGATACAGGATAAAGACAGGATAAAGATAGGATAGATACAGGATAAAGACAGGATAAAGATAGGATAAAGACAGGATAAAGACAGGATAAAGACATGATAAAGATAGGATAAAGATAGGATAGATACAGGATAAAGATAAGATAACAGCAGGATAAAGACAGGATAAAGACAGGATAAAGATAGGATAGATACAGGATAAAAACAGGATAAAGACAGGATAATTACAGGATAAAGATAGCGTAAAGATAGGATAAAAACAGGATAAAGATAGGATAAAGACAGGATAAAGACAGGATAATTAAAGGATAAAGACAGGATAAAGATAGCGTAAAGATAGGATAAAAACAGGATAAAGATAGGATAAATATAGGATAAAGACAGGATAAAGACAGGATAAAGACAGGATAAAGACAGGATAAAGATAGGATGAAGAAAGGATAAAGACAGGATAAAGATAGGATAAAGATAGGATAAAGATAGGATAAAGACAGGATAAAGACAAGATAAAGACAAGATAAAGACAGGATAAAGACAGGATAAAGACAGGATAAAGACAGGATAAAGATAGGATAAAGATGGTGTAAAGACAGGATAAAAATAGCGTAACGGTAGGATAAAGATAGGATAAAAACAGGATAAAGATAGGATAAAGATAGGATAAAGACAGGATAAAGATAGGATAAAGACAGGATAAAGACAGGATAAGACAGGATAAAGATAGGATAAAGACAGGATAAAGACAGGAAAAAGACAGAAAAAAAGATAGAATAAAGACAAGATAAAGACAGGATTAAGACAGGATAAAGATAGGATAAAGACAGGATAAAGACAGGATAAAGATAGGATAAAGATAGGATAAAGACAGGATAAAGACAGGATAAAGATAAGATAAAGACAGGATAAAGACAGGATAAAGACAGGATAAAGATAAGATAAAGACAGGATAAAGATAAGATAAAGACAGGATAAAGATAGGATAAAAATAGGATAAAGACAGGATAAAGACAGGATAAAGACAGGATAAAGATAGGATAAAGACAGGATAAAGGCGAGATTAAGTTGATATAAAGTTAAGATAAAGACTAGATAAAGTTGAGTAAAAGTTTAGATAAAGTTGAGATAAAGTTGAGATAAAAATGAGATAAATACGAGATAAAGTTAAGATAAAGACGAGTTAAAGTTAAGATAAAGTTGAGATAAATTTGAGATAAAGTTGAGATAAAGACATGATAAAGACGAGATAAAGTTGAGATAAAGTTAAGATAAAGTTGAGATAAAGTTGAGATAAATACGAGATAAAGTTGAGATAAAGACGAGCTAAAGTTGAGATAAAGTTGAGATAAAATTGAGATAAAGTTGAGATAAAGTTGAGATAAAGACATGATAAAGACGAGATAAACTTGAGAAAAAGTCGATATAAAGTTAAGATAAAGTTGAGATAAAATCAAATAAAGACGAGACAAAGTTGAAATAAAGTTGAGATAAATTTAATAAAAAGTTTTGATAAAGTTGAGATAAAGCCTAAATAAAGGTGTGATAAAGACGAGAAAAAGTTGAGATAAAGTTGAGATAAACACATGATAAAGACGAGATAAAGTTTAAATAATGTTGATATAAAGTTGAAATAAAGCCTAGATAAAGGTGTGATAAAGACGAGAAAAAGTTGAAATAAAGTTGAGATAAAGACATGATAAAGACGAGATAAAGTTTAAATAATGTTGATATAAAGTTGAGATAAAGCCTAGATAAAGGTGTGATAAAGACGAGAAAAAGTTGAGATGAAGTCGAGATAAAGACATGATAAAGACGAAATAAAGTTAAGATAAAGTTAAGACAAAGACGAGATAAAATTGAGATAAAGTTGAGATAAAGTTGAGATAAAGTCGAGATAAAATTGAGATAAAGTCGAGATAAAATTGAGATAAAGTTGAGATAAAGTCGAGATAAAGTTAAGATAAAGTTGAGATAAAGTTCAGATAAAGACATGATAAAGACGAGATAAAGTTGAGTTAAAGTTGAGGTAAAGTTGAGACAAAGTTAAGTTAAAGTTGGGACCTTACATGACCCCAGGAAAGGTGTATGGATGCTCAGAATTACAAAAAATTGTCTACAACATTTTCGTAACATTTGAAAATCCAAGAAAAAAATCTAATTCGCAATTTTTTATTGTTTTATCGAAGAGTAAATGCTGAAAGATTGAGCAACCACAAAAAGTTAAACTAGAAGATAGGCGCGAAGCATCCTGATTACAAATTAGGTGGACGACAATAACAGTTTTCTGCGTTGATTAAAATGAAAAAAAAAGACAAAATAGAGACAAGATAAAGAAATGATTGAGGAGAGTTTATATTTGAAAATTAATCTGATGCGATAAATCTCCAATAATTACACCCCCCCCCCCTGCGTTCCTGACAGATTAATAATAAAACTTTCATTTTAAATTTGAAAATAATTTATATCAATTATGAAAATTAAGAAGATGGAATAATTGCACCAAAATAATAGATATTTGCGGTAATAATGGGATCGAAAGTGTGTCTCTAAGTGTGTCTCTCTGCACGCTTTTCCCGCCTAAGATCTTGTTTATACCATCGATTTATTCTACATCTCTAAAAATGTGTTAATTTTAAAAAGTTCTTTATTTAAATTTTACAATTTAAAATCAAACGAACAATCAAAAGGGAATTTTAGAACCAAGATTTGCTGTTATCTAGGGTAAGTGTACACTGTACATTTACTGTCCATAAAGGCCCTTATCAGATTTGATAATTACAATGCTTTCATAAATACAATATGTACAAAATACAGAAGTGGATATTTTCAGAATGTACTAAGAACATTGACCATTTCTAAAATTTGCCGATATGAATTTTCCAATGACTATTATTTTTTACAAAAATATTAGTAAAAAATTCCGATTTTTCACGGTCCATTATGATACAGTGCACCCTGTGTGTACAGTTGTACATTGTACGCTGTACAGCCAATTTTTTAATGAAGAGGCAACCTGTAAAACAGAAATTGTTAAAACAAAAAACCTTGAATAGAAATTTTTGTTTAGTATAAATTTTCACTCAAACTTAAACGGAAATAAGTTTAATACTGCATCAAGATTAACAGGAAGAAAGCAGATAAATATTGATAATTATTTGAAAAATAAAAAAATGTATTTTTGCTCAATCTGTCAAGTCTAGACATGTATCTACAAGTCTAGGATTAAATTAAACGGATAATTTTATCCCCCCCCCCCTCTTGAAAATTATTCAGATCTTGACTAGGGGGCTAAGGGGCCGGGACCTGACGAGGGCGGGGCCACATTTCTAATCCGTTTTCTGTGTGTGCCGTTATACAGGAACCGCCGGCTGGAGCGAGCAAAGGCCGCGCCGGTGCGACGGGTTGACCGGCGGAGGGGCGGGGTTTCTTGATAATTACACATTAATCAGAGCGAAATTTAAGTGAAAACTCCAAAACAGTTTTGGAATCAGTTGGATTTGAAATCTCTTAAAGTAAAGACGTTATGACTATTACTCGTGGTGGAATGGTATACCCTGAGAGTTACTCTCAACATCTGATAGATCCGAGCAGTGCTCCAACCCAAACCTGGAGTAGTTATGAATACTGGAATCAATATTCCCAGTATCAAAACCAATATTTCCAGCCTAGCCCTGCCATGCCTATGTACCCGTGGATGAGCCTGAGCAGAGCTCCAGCCCAGACAAGTCCGGAGAAATCTCCAAGTTCTTCTCCGTCCCCTAGTCCGGAGCAGGGGAGCAGCAGTAAACGTCCTCGAACCCAGTTCAAGGCTGGTCAACTGGTTGAACTAGAGAAGGAATATCATTACAACAAATATCTTTGTCGACCACGGAGGTTGGAGTTGGCCTCCACACTCGGCCTCTCAGAACGTCAGATTAAGATCTGGTTCCAAAATCGGCGAATGAAGGCGAAGAAAGAGCATCGAGGCGGATCAAGCTCCACCGTGTCCAGCTCAAGTAGCAGTTTACATCAAGTAGCTCCGCTGGCGGAGGTTTCCTGTGGCAGAAGTAATCTTGAGCACACGGAGGCTAAACTCTACCAGGAGTACAGGACTCAATCAAGTTCTCCGACCTCTTCAACTTTACGTCATCATCCAGGACTCCCAACCCCTCCCTACCCCGGACTCATAACTCCTCCGTCTCCGGACTCTGGTCTCGAGGCTCCAAGGTTAAAGACGGAGATGTATTCCCGGCCGGAGGACAGAGGTGCAGTCCTGTTCTCCATGCCTAACGATTACAGGACAGAGGAGTGTAATAATTTATACAAACTTTCTTCCACGCAGTACTCATCCTCGCTGCAGGAGCTTTCATACTCATTTAACCATCCCCATCCTCATCAGCATTAATAAATAAATCATGTTTTACATTCTAAATCTAAATGTTTGTTTTTATGAAAATATTGATGTCCTAGTCGATAAAATAAATTTAAAGAAAAAAAATTGTTTATTTAATTTTTTAAAACTGAGATCACATCAGATTAAGCCAGGTACAAAAAGGAAATAATTGTACACTGTAAATTGCATGTACAGTGCACGTTGACTTCCAGTGTTTACTGTACATAAATAATTGTACAGAATGCTGATTTACGAAGCAGTTTTTAAGATAAAAAAAAGGTCAATGATTTTAGATTTTAAAACCACACGTAAGCATTACAGTCAACTTTAGTTCTATGTATCTATTCTCCACAAGCTCTGAGTACATGTTCGTAGCCTAAACAAAAGTAGAATTATATTGAATCGTAATAACTGTTTAAAAGAAAGAAAAGATTTTATGAGAGAATAGAAAAAAAAGAGTATGAAGTGATAATCAGTAAAATGCAAGAACAGGAGAGGAGGTATAAAGAGTGTAGACCAGTAATAAACAGATAGGATAGGTAATATAGAGGAGTATAAATTGTAGAATATGTAGTATAGAGGAGTATAAATTGTAGAATATGTAGTATAGAGGAGTATAAAAGGTAGAATATGTAGTATAGAGGAGCATAAAAGGTAGAATAGGTAGTATGGAGGAGTATAAATTGTAGAATATGTAGTATAGAGGAGTATAAATTGTAGAATAGGAAGTATAGAGGAGTATAAATTGTAGAATATGTAGTATAGAGGAGTATAAATTGTAGAATAGGAAGTATAGAGGAGTATAAATTGTAGAATATGTAGTATAGAGGAGTATAAATTGTAGAATAGGAAGTATAGAGGAGTATAAATTGTAGAATATGAAGTATAGAGGAGTATAAATTGTAGAATATGTAGTATAGAGGAGTATAAAAGGTAGAATAGGAAGTATAGAGGAGTATAAAAGGTAGAATATGTAGTATAGAGGAGTATAAAAGGTAGAATAGGAAGTATAGAGGAGTATAAATTGTAGAATAGGAAGTATAGAGGAGTATAAAAGGTAGAATATGTAGTATAGAGGAGTATAAAAGGTAGAATAGGTAGTATGGAGGAGTATAAAAGGTAAAATAGGTAGTATGGAGGAGTATAAAAGGTAAAATAGGTAGTATGGAGGAGTATAAAAGGTAGAATAGGTAGTATAGAGGAGTATAAAATGTAGAATAGGTAGTATGGAGGAGTATAAAAGGTAGAATAGGTAGTATGGAGTATAAAAGGTAGAATAGGTAGTATAGAGGAGTATAAAAGATAGAATAGGTAGTATACAGGAGTAAAAAAAGTTAGAATAGAAAGTATAGAGGAGTATAAAAGGTAGAATAGGGTATGGAGGAGTATAAATTGTAGAATAGGAAGTATACAGAAGTATAAATGGTAGAATAGGAAGTATGGAGGAGTATAAATTGTAGAATAAGAAGTATGGAGGAGTATACATTGTAGAAGAGGAAGTATAGAGGAGTATAAATGGTAGATAGAAAGTATAGAGAAGTATAAAAGGCAGAATAGGTAGTATAGAGGAGTATAAATGGTAGAATGGGAAGTATAGAGGAGTATAAAATGTAGAATAGGAAGTATAGAGGAGTATAAAATGTAGAATAGGTAGTATGGAGGTGTATAAAAGGTAGAATAGGAAGTATGGAGGAGTATAAAAGGTAGAATAGGAAGTATGGAGGAGTATAAAAGGTAGAATAGGACGTATAGAGGAGTATAAATGGTAGAACAGGAAGTATAGAGAAGTATGAATGGTAGAATAGGAAGTATTGAGAAGTATAAAAGGTAGAAGAGGAAGTAAAGAAGCGTATAAAAGGTAAAAAAGGAAGTAAAAAGTATAAAAACTAGAATAGGAAGTATAGAGGAGTATGAAAGGTAGAATAGGAAGTATAGAGGAGTATAAATTGTAGATAAGGAAGTATAGAGAAGTATAAAAGGTAGAATTGGAAGTAAGAAAAGTTAACATTAGTGAGATATCCCTAACGTTCTATTCATAATTTTAAACAAAATATTAGCAATTTCAAACTGCTGATCGATATTACGAACACAATATTAGTGTTTCATCTAACAGTGTATAATGAAAAAGTACAACGGGTGAATTTTGCTCAAAATTAACGTAATGAAAAAGAATGTAAGCACAATTTCAAGTCACCATGCAAAGATGGCAATGCCCGATTTACAACGGTACCCTTAAATCTAAATAAAAATATTGAATATAAAAATATTTTTTTGCTTCGAATTATTAACAAGAAATACGCAAGTCACTTTCGCAGAGAAACCGCAATAGAAAATAAAAGTATACGTCTTTGCATGGAGGATCACTTGAAATTGCAAATTTAAAAAATCTATTTTCCAATCAAATTAAATGAATGTCAATCCCGGCTCTCCCAAAGAGTATAAAGGGGAGGGGTGTTACATAATTGCTGAGAAATCAACAATATAACACATACCTAATACCTAGGTGTTAAATATGTATACACTGACCGACAAAGCTGGCATGAGCGTAATTAAACCTATTCCTACAACTCACGGG
>NW_019396672.1:0-77868 GCF_000591075.1 Eurytemora carolleeae | reverse complement strand
AAAATATACGTTTACAATCCCTTTAATGTCTAAAATATACGTTTACAATCCCTTTAATGTATAAAAATATACGTTTACAATCCCTTTAATGTCTAAAATATACGTTTACAATACCTTTGATGTCTAAAATATACGTTTACAATCCCTTTAATTTCTAAAATATACGTTTACAATCTCTTTAATGTCTAAAACATAAGTTTACATTCCATTTAATGTCTAAAAATATACGTTTACAATCCCTTTAATGTCTAAAAATATACGTTTACAATCCCTTTAATGACTAAAATATACGTTTACAATCCCTTTAATGCATAAAATATACGTTTACAATCCCTTTAAAGTCTAAAATATACGTTTACAATCCCTTTAATGTCTAAAATATACGTTTACAATCCCTTTAATGTCTAAAATATACGTTTACAATCCCTTTAATGTCCAAAAATCGAATTCACCAAGAAGCCCCAAACTAATAAAACCTCACCTGTCTTTAAGAGATACTGGAAATTCTTCTCATGTCTGAGGTTACCCAGCTCCGCCTGATAATAATTATAATTAAAATAATTGTGATTTACTGTTAATTAATATTAATGTTAATTAATTAAAATAATTGTAATTAACTGTTTATTATAATATTGTAAACGGGATATAGTACAATACAGTACAGTACAGTACAGTACAGTACAGTACAGTACAGTACAGTACAGTACAGTACAGTACAGTACAGTACACTAAAGTACAGTGCAGTAAAGTAAAGTACAATATTACAGTGAAATACAGTATAGTATAATACAATACAGTTCTGATTTCTTAGAAAAAGCAGAAAACTTAAAAATCCTAATTTTTAAAGAATTTTTCTTTTAATAACTAACACAAAAAAGATGTAAATAATCCTAAATTTAATTTTAAAAAATGGAAAAATAAACAAATTTCAAATGCGTAATTTAACGCGTTTAACAGCACACATCCAGGGAAAAGAAACACAAAACAGAACAACAAGAAAAAACAAATAAAAATAAATATTGATATAAATAAACCTGTTCCAGAATTATCTCCGGGGTTGTTAGGAAGGAAGATAAATCCAGACCCTAAACAGATAATATTAAAGGGAGAGTTCCCTTAACAGATAATATTAAAGGGAGAGTTCCCTGAACATATAAAATTAAAGTAAGAGTTCCCAATACAGATAATATTAAAGGGAGAGGTCACTAAACAGATAATATTAAAGGGAGAGTTCTCTAAACAGAAAAATTTAAAGTAAGAGTTCCCAATACAGTTAATATTAAAGGGAGAGTTCCCTAAACAGATAATATTAAAGGGAGAGTTCCCTTAACAGATAACATTAAATGGAGAGTTCTCTAAACAGATAATATTAAAGGGAGAGTTCTCTAAACCGATAATATTAAAGGGAGAGTTCTCTAAACAGATAATATTAAAGGGAGAGTTCCCTTAACAGATAATATTAAAGGGAGAGTTCATTCTGAAGGACACATACGCTTAAAGAGATAAGACAAAGGAGTTCCATTTTTATTGAAAAAAAAAACGAAATAAAAAATATAACAAACCTGGTGGAAAGCATACTCAACAATCTTGAAGAAAACGGTCTCCTAAAAAATATAAATGATAACTTTTAAAATTCCATTTTAAAGATTTAGGGGATAAAAACAAACTACTGACAAAGTGTGGATTAAATGATTTTTAAATTGGACTGAAAATTTTGAAAAATATTTTGTGGGTATATATTCAACTAAATGTTTAACTTATGATAAAGTTAAAAATAAAGAAAAATTTAAAATGAACAAACCGTCTCATAAAAATGAAAAGTTCAATTTTTAAATTTAAATTTCAAAGATTTAAGAGATAAAAACAAATCACAAAAAAAATTGGGGTGCGTGCATTCTGAAAATCTCTTTGAGGATTAAATTAACTTTTAATTAGAAAAAGTCCAAAATCAGCCGAACATGAAGGAACATGACAAAAAGAATAAAAATTAAAATCGGAAAAGTTAACAAACCTTGACACTTTCTATAGGATTGTCAGTATCAATGTCGGACCAGGAGTTGCGTAGGATAGATTGACACCAGATATGTAGGCGTACCCTCTC
Organism: Eurytemora carolleeae; assembly: GCF_000591075.1. NCBI lineage: Eukaryota > Metazoa > Arthropoda > Copepoda > Calanoida > Temoridae > Eurytemora > Eurytemora carolleeae. The sequence goes on along the minus strand of NW_019396672.1, from coordinate 75,767 downwards.
CTTCTCATCCTGGATATAGTATCATTGGAAAATGTCGATCTTTAGCTAGTTATCCTTAATTTAGTATCATTGGAAATAATCGATCTTTGTAATTAACTTGGTTTAGTATTATTAGAAATCATGGATCGTTTGAGTTATCCTTGATTTAGTATTATAGGAAATTATTGATCATTGGAGTTATCCTAGATTTAGTATCATTGATCTTTAGAGTTTTCCTACTTTAATATTATTGGAAATCATTGATCTCTAAAGTTATTCTTTATTTAGTATCATTGATCTTTAGAGTTTTCCTAGTTTAGTATCATTGGAAATCTTTAATCGTTTAAACTATCCTAGATTTAGTATTAATGATCTTTTCATTTATTCTATTGTCATTGAAAAACGCCGATCTTCAGATTTATACTAAAATATTGACGTTCATAATTAAAAGATTTTCTTCTAAATAAAGTTAATTAATCCTATAAATATCGTCATATGTTCACAGTGCTCGACCATGTAACCTAATTGAACAAAGAAATTTTAACTTCATAAAGGATAATATTAGTAAATGCCTTTTGTTTTGGCATTTATGGAATTTATGACGTAGGAGATAATTAAATTTATAGCATTTATGACACTTCTATTGTCCACTAGTACTTTCTCAGTTATAAGCTTACATCTTTAATTATATTACCTTTTACACTTACTCTAAAATACCCCTTCCCCCTTCCTTCCTCCTTTCCCCCCCCCACTCAACTTCCCTTTAACCCCCCCCCCTTTCTTTTCCCCTTCAGACTCTCCTTGGGGCCCATTCTAACCCAGTAATTCAAAAATTCAGCGGCAATTTGGCGGCGATTTGAATCTACAGAGAAAAAGGTCGGTTGCCGAGTTCTGGTAGAAATTAAATTAAATTCCTACTTCCAGGAATCACATATAGCTTAATCAGCCAAAAGTAACACAAATTTCGTCCAGCAGATGGCTCTCTAGAAGCCACTGCTAGAAGTTCTTTTTGATCTAGTATAAAACAATATCTCCATACAGTAGTAGTATAAGGTCAAATACGCACGCTCAACGAGGGAGGGGAGGCATCGTGGCGATGATCAGGAGATTCCGAGCTCAGGGGAAAACCGACACCTCGACGGAAATTAAGTGTATTGCGTAATGCGTGTCGTACAGTATAAAAACAGAAATTGTTTGTTAAAAGGTAATTGTGAAAATCTATATAATAAAGCTAGACCGAAATTTGGCTGAATTTTTTGAGGAAACCCATGGGTAACCGGGGGTAATAAAAACTCTCTCTTTGCAGTATTTGTATTATGTAAATTTTACAATGTTCAAAGTGTACTATACAATATAAAATGTTAATTGTACAGTGTATATCATACAGTTTACATAGCATAAAGTACACTTTTACCGTACACTACACTACAGTACACCACACTGCACTGCACTGCACTGCACTGCACTGCACGGCACTGCGCTGCACTGCACTGCACTGCACTGCACTGCACTGCACTGCACTGCACTGCACTGCACTGCACTGCACTGCACTGCACTACACTACACTACACTTTGTAGAACTTACACTGCATACAGTACACTGTTCTCTGTACAGTGTACTGCACTGTACCTGATCTAACTGAACGTAGTTAAGAAGGTCCAAAGCCTTAATAAACTCCAAGGAATCAGCTGATCTATTCTCCTCACCAATATACATCTCAATCATTTCCCTACACATGCAATATTATTATTATTATTATTATGGTTTAACCTATAACAGTCAAAGTAGCATGTTCTGTAGGTTATTGAGGAATGTTACGTCGAGCTCCAGTGTTGAACTTCTGCCCACTTACCCTGTCTGTTTGCGTTTGTTTAAAACAGAAACAATAACATTTATTTTCATTTTGATCCGGATCCTAGAGTCGCCATGATAAAATGGATCCTGTCCATGGACATTTCTTCCAAAATTTACTGAATCTTTAAACAATTAAAGAATTTTCAATTTTTTCTACTTCATTTTTTGGGCTTATTTTTATGCTAGGACTTGAACCATTCAGTGATGAAGAAATTTTTTATAATCTCTCTTTTTTTCAACAGTTCAGATTTGGGATTTAAGTTAAAAATATTTTTGTTTGCAGTTTTTCGTTAATATTTTGCCCCTTGGATCCGGATCCAGGAAGCCAAAATATTGCGGATCCAACGGATTCGGATCTTAAGCACTGCATGTAATAATAACAAAAACAATAAAATAACAAGTGATCAGGATCCATTATGTTTTGATTACGATCCTGGATCCGCCCTGAAAAAAGAATAGATCCAGGCTGCAGGCATTTCTTCAAGATTGAATTTTAAAAAAAAAATTTAAATTTTTCTACTTCTTTTTTGGGGCTATTTTATGCTAGAACTTGAACCTTTCAGAAAATATTAAGTTTTTCATTAGTCAAAATTAAGGTTTGTGTTGGTCTTGTTCAACAGGTTAGTTTTGCGGTTTCGGATCCAAGACGCAAAAAAATTGTTGTTCCAATGGATCCCGATCAAGAACAAAAATAAAACAATAATAAAACCTAAATACTAATTAATACTGAAATATAAGGCTATAAAAACTTAGCAAATATCATTTGTTGTCAATCAGGTTTTTGTATTTGATGTTCAATTCAATTCAATTCAATTCAAGAAGCTAGGAAAGTCCCGTGGGCTCCTCAATCTAAATGGGGTACGCCATCACGATCCCGCATAGATCAAGGCTTTTCTGCCTGACATAGTTTAGGCCTAACGTCGGGTATCACGACCAAGTTTGAGTCATGATTCCGGATTAACTCCTTCCACCAGCGTATTACCAAACAGACTATTTCTAGTATTAATTAAATGCTGGTGGATTGAGTTTCCCTTCCGGGTATACGGATTACGCGCGTTTACTATTATGTCATGATATGATTTGATAAGATGTGATAATGATAAGATTATGAATTTAATCGGAATATGTTTTTAACTTACTTACCTTGGAGTAAGTACTCTCATATTATTATGATCCAGACCAAACTGCTCAATTACACTAACAGGAAGCTGTTCCTAGAATGTTAAAATAGTTTTAAACAATTTTATTTACATATCAGATGTACTTGAAGACTATATATAAAAAAATATTCTTTAAAAGAGACTTGAGCTGTTAAATCCTCAAAAATATGTACTTAAGGGGGAATTAGCAAATCCGGAGCCAAGTGGCAATTTTTTTTATTTTTATCTTTTAAATAGTTTTAAAAAAATGTATTGCTAAAATACATTTTAAAGAAGAAAATTCTCAGATCTCGCAACTCGCATTTGCCAAAAATGCCAAAACAGCATGGCCTCCTATGCTATCTGTGAGTTGCCCAGCATCGCCTACTACACTATCTATGAATTAACCAGCATGGCCTCCTATCCTACCGGTGAGGTGACCAGCATGGCCTTCTATTCTATCTGCAAGTTGACCAGCATGGCCCCCTATTCTATCTGTGAGTTTACCAGCATGGCCTCCTATCCTACCTGTGAGGTGACCAACATGGCCTACTATTCTATCTGTGAGTTGAACAGCATGGCCTCCTATACTATCTGTGAATTGACCAGCATGGCCTACTATCCTACTTGTGAGTTGAACAGCATGGCCTCCTAAACTATCTGTGAGTTGGCCAGCATGGCCTCCTATCCTACCTGTGAGCTGACCAGCTTGGCCTACTATTCTATCCGTGAGTTGAACAGCATAGCCTCCTATTCTATCTGTGAGTTTACCAACATGGCATCCTATCCTACCTGTGAGTTGGCCAGCATGGCCTCCCGTCCTATATATATATAAGATGACTAGCAATCAGCATGACCTCCTGCAGATTAACCAGCAAGACCGCCTTTAAATACCTGTGAATTGACAAGCATGACCTGCTGTCCTGCCTGTAAATTGACCATCATGAAGTCCTGGCCTACCTGTGAATTAACCAGCATGACACCCTTTAAAACCTATAAATTTGACCAGCATGAACTCCGGTGTTGCTTGTACGTCGACCAGCATGACACCCTGTAATTCCTATAAAATTGGCCAGCATGAACTCCTGTCCTACCTGTGAATTAACCAGCATGACACACTGTAATACCTATAAAATTGCCCAGCATGAACTCCTGTCCTACCTGTGAATTAACCAGCATGACACCCTTTAATACCTATAAAATTGACCAGCATGAACTCCTGTCCTACCTTGAATTAATCAACATGACACCCTGTGATTCCTATAAAATTTACCAGCATTAACTTCTGTCCTACCTGTGACTTAACCAGCATGACCTCCTGTTCTATCTGAGGAAAAACGTCTTCAAAGTCCTCCTCCCCAGCTAATGCAGCAAGCTTGGCGAGGGAAAGCTCAACCTTTTTCCTGTAGCATATGAATTTTCATTTATCTGTATTAAAAGAATATTTTAAAGATTAAAAGTAAGGAAAGTTACAATTTTCAAAACTACAAAAATAAGGATATTTTGATCATATCTTACATGATAGCAACAAAAATCTCTGAGAACTGAATTTTCAAAAATCAGACTAATTTTAAACATTTTTCGAAATTGATAATATGCTTGGCCTATTTTAAATTAACAAAAAATTAATATAGTATTTCTGGAATTGATTCAAAACATCTTTTCCTGAATAATACATCTTCAATGAAATCACTAACCTTTCCAGAAGATCAGTCTCATTACTGGCAGCTTGTAAGAGGGTTGAGGCAGCATTATTGAAGTTGTTAGTATGAAAATCATGAAGCCAACTGATGTCAGAATGTCCAGTGAGAAACCTTAAAGAATAGAATATCTACTAGGTTTTAGTGTCACTGTCTGTAATTAATTATTTCTTTAACCTGGTAATATTTATTTTGTTCAAAATAAAACAACATTAATTAACGATTTTGCAGGTTTTTCCAGGTGGATCCATAACATTTTTAAAACTCTTTTGGTGTCAAATTTCTTTTGTTCAGTGACCATAAATATTCCCTAGGGTCACTTGAGGTTCAACGACAAAATGGGCCAGATTTGTTATGCCACTACTAAAGATATACTGCAATAAGAGAGGACGATGGGAATTACAATTATTATTATTATTATTATTTCGTGTAGCACTTACTTTCAAAGAAGGGGCATAGGTCAAATAAACTCTATTGGCTTTTTTAATATTTTAATAACGAAGAATGGGGTTCAATATATTAACATTTTCAGCATTTGAAGGTAGACATTTTTCAAAAGGAAGAAATTAGTTATTAGTTTTTTTAAAATTCAACAAAAATAATCATATTTTAATGAAAACTCCTGTCCTGGTCCATGTAATAATGGAATTATTACACTCCAGGTTTACTTCTTTAGATACCATAATAATGATGATAATAACAAAGTAAACCATTATTCTGTAGGAGTCAAAGTCAATGATGGTCGTATGTATTTAATTAATTTGATCCTAATATTGATAGCTACTTTGAAAACTTAAAATAAGCTCTACATTTCTTTTAGAAAAAAAATGGCAATGATAACCTTTTTATATGTTCTTTTTTAATCTTTCTGAAGACGTGACTTGTGCCTACCCTTGGAGAGATTACCTTTTATTTCAAAGATAAAACATCTGTGTTATTTGACAATAAAAATACGTCGTAACATTATGACTCATTGTGGCAACAACTGATAGTAGCCTACAAACGTTTCAATAACGTTATCTGAACTATAACATTGCGCCACCCCATTCACAGTCCTATTCTAGGTCTCATACTTAGAACAAAACATGACTAATCTTTCATAATGATTGGCGGCTAATGCCATCAGTGTCATGTGAACATTTTTAGCTCAGGTTGTGAGAAACCTTTAATTGGCTATGCATGATTACTCAAACTGTAAAATAAGTAAAAAATATGACAGAAAATGAAACATTTATTGAAATTTGAATTGTTTAACTTTCTCCACATTCAATTGGGATTTAAGGCATGCCCGTTGAGTTATCTGTTTGTTTGAACTGAACAAGGATGATGAAATATCCAAGTATAGTACTGTACACTGTCACCAGTGTTGACTTTTTCACAATAAATAAACCCATAGCTGTAAATTCCGTTTCAGTCTCCACAGAGAGCCAAGCTAAAAGATAGCAATGATGAAACTTTGAAAAGATGGAAAGTGTGCTTTTTCTTACCCCACTTTAGTTCTTCTCTTAGTTCTTTATTCTTTGTGTATCTAACTGCATCTCTAAATTTCAAATCGTTAGGAGTTTTAAATGCTATGTTTTATCCTCTATAAATTACCTAAGAACAGCCTTTGTTGATTGCAACTCCTCATAACATTCTTGACAGCAAGAGGAAAGGTTCCATATAATGATAGACATAAACAAGATCGCAAAGGAGAAAGAGACATTTGAATTAGATGTCTGTTGGAATGCAAAATGTGTTAAATTGGCCATTGAGTTGATATAATTGTACAACAAGATAGGTCCTAAGCCTTCCTTCAGTTTGTTGAAAATGTCAACCAATATTTCCGTCTCTAAAACCAATAATTTAGCATTTGTTGTTGATGTCAGTTTGTGACATTGTCTAACAAATGTGCTCGTCAATGTATTGACAATCAAAGTTTGGATATTGAACTGGAGACTGTAGATAAAGTAACCAAATGAGAAAAAGATGCGAGTTTTTACACTTCCCTCTTTGATCCAAAATGACAAAAACATCACATTGATAATCCCTAACACAATTAGTTCAAAATATCGTTTTGGATTACTCATTTTTTCAGTAAGAAGATCTCTACACTTTTGAAAAAGATTTCCTAAACTGATTGGAATCAAAAACAACAGGAAAATGTCCTCAGCTTGAATGAATATCTGTAGTGCCAAAGCTGAGCCTTTAGCAAAGCTGTAGCTACCAAAATCCTGCTGAATAATCAGTAATATATCTTCGAAGAGAGTGTATGCCATGAGGGAACTGGGAATGATTGCATAAACAATAAGACAAAGAAGATTTCTAACAGATAGTAGTTTAAAGTTGTATCCACCATCATCACAGAAGCTGACAGGAATCAGTAAGATTTTTGTCAAAAACTTGATTATTTTTTCAACAATGGACACCATATTTGAATGTAAATTGGTAACTGAAATATGTGTATGAACCCAGCAAACAATAAGATCGTTATATTAAAGTACTTTTAAACAGAGAACTCCCTTGGAAAACAGTAAACTATTGATCAAGAGCATTATTGAGTTTGTAAATTGCAAAGCCTCATGAGTCCGAATTTAATGAATTTGAGCCTCGTCTTAAATCCGCCAAAAACCAGTTTCAATTGAGCGCCGACATAAATCTTGAGACATTGAATACAATTTAAAGTAAAAACCAACCATATTTAAGCCACGGCTCAAATTCTTTAAATTCGGCCTATGGTAAATTTTCTATTCAGTAGAAACAGGCTTGTTATGTTGAAAAATGCATTCATTAAAATTGTATGGAGGCAGTTAATAAAAATAAGAATAAGAAACAGTGTTAATTATATTAGTAATAATAATACAACTTTTTTGACATACCTTCTGAGTTTTTATGCAATTTGTAAAGAAGAAAATAATTTGTTCAGAATAGAAATTTTATCTTCTCTATTTAAAAACGTATGGGCTTACCCAAACATGTTTTTTACACCTCCACTGAACAAACTTCCCTTTAAGTTCCTTACTCTATTTACTTATTTGATGATTAGGTAATAAGTTTAACCTTCAAAGTCCCGTACTTTTGATATTTACCTATTACCTTCCGAATTCTTTACAAATTCCCACCATACTCCTTGGTGACATTTTTATTTATGATATTTGCATTTACCTTCCAAGTTCCTTGCTACTTCCAGTTGAAGCAAGTAGTCTGCTTTGCTTTCCTTCCTTCATATACCAGGAGAACACAAACTCGGAAAAGTTATGCTCTGAGTACTCACTGAGGATATCATTCAATCAATTTAATTTATCTTGACTAGCAAGCTTTTCAGAATAACAGTAAAGATTCAATGTTATGCATTTGACTTTTCCCCATATATGGGTTTTATCTTTATTTTGGGCAATATTGTGTTAAGACATTTAATCCCGTTTCCCAATAAATTAAGCATTCATATTTTCACAACATACGTAATTATGTTCCTCTTATAGCACATGAAAATTATCATAGTTTTGATAGCTTTAAACACTAAACAGTGAATTTTTAAAATTAGGAGGTCATCTTTAATATGAACCAGCATCAGTCCATTTTCTCTGATATCTAAAGGTAACAAATAAACAATCTCACAAATTCGCTGACACAGAAACTATAAAATTAGATTGAAGATGTTCCTAATATACTCATCTAGCTTATCCTTGTTCCCTGTCTCCTCACAGATTCTGACCAGTGCTGAGAACTCCAGGTACTTCTCTGCCAAGCTGGCCGCCTGTTCATTAAGAATTTTATATGTTATTACAATCAATGCATAGTAATCATTTAAATTTTGATGCAGATTCATATTTTGGTCTCTGTCTCTCACGAAAAAATCTATGAGAGATTTGCCAATTTTACTTCTTAAAACCTAAGGCTAAAGGTAAGTTAACTAGTTTTAAAATGTATTTGTCTAGTGCTAAAATAAAGTAAAAGTTAGTTAGCGAGGTGAAATCAAAGGTTGAGGTGTTGGACACTTCAAAGTTTACCCTTTCTTGAAAATTGATGCAAATATAAATAGAAAAATATCTTTCCCAATTTATTTCAATTCAAGAAGCTAAGGATTGTCCAGTGACTCCCTCACATTAAGTACCAAGACTAAGGGATTTAACCTTGATTTAGGCGTTGAGCCATTGGTCAGACTTGACCATAAAGAGCCATTATTTTGGTCAGTTCATATACCTGATCATATAGCTTGAGGTCAACTAATGGTTGAATCAGCTGCTCCCTCTCCCTGATATACTCAGCATTCAAGACCTGTCTCTGCTCTCCATCCACACTGTATACTTGACTCCTAAAGCAAGTATATGGAAGTTTCTCAATATTAGGGAATGTTGTAGATGGACATTAGACATTGATCATTGATGGACAATATATAATAACCTAAATGGACAATTAATAAATATGATATTTCATAAAGTGTTTCATAATAATCTAATAATTAGACAGCTGCTTGGCTGTTTCTATTATTCAATTGATTTATTATTATGTTAATAGTGAATCATTTGTCACCCCCTGTTCTTTTTGAGATGTTAACCTCAAAGGAGGGGCCTATTAGGACCACATACTCCATGGTGAAATTGACTATCACCCCATTACATCCGAGTCCAAGATGTTCCATTAAACTAACTTGGGAATCCAGTGTTTCCGGAGTTTCTCATAGTTACGCCTGCCGTTTACGCAGATTACCCACTCTTAAATTATTCCCAGAAACTAAATTTTTGAAATAAAAGTCAACCGAATTAACTCAGAATCTCAAGACCAAGCTAAGCTAATTCCCGTGGCTCTCCCAAATTCCCCAATAAAAAATGTGAGGCAAATTGGTCCACGGGTTCCTGAGCTATGATAGGATGAACAAAAAACAGACAAACAGAGATTTTATTTATAGATACCTGTATCCATCAAGGATGATATCTGCAAGATCAAGGATTTGTTGACCTATCCTAACACGTTCAGCTGCATCTTCAGCTGACTAATATTCAAACCTCTCATTAATGAAGGATTTTAGAATGTCTAAGAAACTTCATTTGGGAAGGAAAAGTTTAATTTTTATGGTTGATTTATAGGGATTCAAGTCTAATTCACAAATATGATAGAGATGTCATTATGTTAAAATTTCAGTTTCTGCAGAATTTTAAGGAAATTAACAGAACTCTTACCTAAATTAAAAAGAACAATAACTTCCTCATTGTTACTAAGATAATGGTAAAAATTAAAATCTTGAATTGTGGGTTCTCTGTAAAAATGCATGATTTGTGGACAAAGCTGCAAACACAAGGAAGGAAATTGGCAGGATTTTTCATCTTTCAAAATAACAAAACACCGAAATCCACCTCAGTGTTGCTTGTGCAACGTTATTCAAGATACTGGCGTGAATTGAACATGTAAATTATAACTCTTTAAATAAACGGTAACTTAAAGTAACATCAACATTCCACACTCTATTTCGGTTGTAAGTTAACTAGTTTCTAATAAGCTTTAAAGGGAGTGACCGGCTATGTAAGCTAGTTGAACTGAGTATGCAGTGTTGTGGAAAACTTCTTTCGGATTCATTTGAGACATATTAAACTTTGTAAAGATTTGTAAATCCTGAGTTTGAGCGCAAATTCGACGTTCATAACTCCTACTTTGGGGGGTGGAAATAGTTTTTTTTTAAAAATAATTATAGAGGTATCTAATTAGATGGTTAGAAACATATTTCTCGAAAGAAATTTGTCAATAAATCAATGCTAAAATCGATTATTTTGTTTTCATTATTATATTGAATTTCTTATTTTCTTTGAATTTATTCGTCGTCTTTTCAATAATATTTCAAGAAAATCTGCAGAAAACCTTTGTGAATAATGAGAAAATAGAAACTAATAATTGAACAAGATTACTAATTTTCGATGATAAGATTAATTTTTATTTTCTCAACATTTTACTCTACATGACGTCTGTACTCTGTAGTTTATTGTAGAATATTTTTACATTTTATGTCGTCGTTAATTAATAATTTTAAATAAACTAATTCTGAAAACCGGTCTCACTTCAAACATTCAAATTTTTAAGACTTCTAAAATCTTTACAAGATTCTTAGTTGTACATCCTACTTCAAAACTGCATGCTTGCCAAATTTTTCTTATTACAAAAAGCAATTTTTTTACTTGGACCAAAGTTTTTTACAAAATCCGTTTGAAAAATAGTTTTGGTTGATGAGAGGAAATTTTTTTTGTATTTTAATAAAAGCAAACTTGAAAAAACACATTTGCAATATGATAAATAGCACACTATCTTGTGGAGTACTTTTAGCGTCAACCCCCTAAACGATTAAAAACGGAGCTCAAAGCGATGCCCATCTCTAAGTATAAGCACTAAGCAGAGTATGAGAGGTTTCCTTATATCCATGACTGATTGATAGTTTGAGTAGAGCTGACAGTTGACTTCTTCTCTCAGCAGTCCAGGGATAGTATTCTAGTAAAAAAAAAAAATAATTATCTTTTTTACAACAAATTTAGAATTATTTAACTTCATATTAAAAAAATAGTATTAAGTAACAAGTAATTTTGAAGCAAGCATTTATAATTCTTATTATTTCTAATATTCCCCCCCCCCCCCCGACACACAAGAAAAGTAAAAAACCCAAGATTTAAAAGAAATGATTACTTTGTGTATTTGTTTACCTAATGAAGCAGCAAACCCTGTAGTAGTATACTCCCCCATACGTTTATTCCTGATCAATACAGCACGTTAATAAAACAACCAAGAAATAGAAGTATATACTTGGTATTGAAATAAAGAACTCTATAACAATGTTTTTAATCTTTATAACACAGGGTGTCCCAAAAACATGCGATATCAGTGATAATTATTTAACATAGTTTTATATTTTAAAGCAAAATAGAGATACACCTTGTGCTGTTCTTGGTTTCAGATCGATAATTCTTCTTTTTTTATAAAACTAGAAGATTTCCAACTGTATTATGTTAACCTATCCTTTTCTTAAATTTTGCAATATCTTAATCATAAAAAAGGAAAAACGATCATTACAACAATTTCGTTTATGTATCGTTTTTGCATCGTTTTTGGATCGTTTTTACATCGTTTTGGATCGTTTTTGGATCGTTTTTGGATAGTTTTTGGATCGCTTTTAGAGCGCTTTTGGATTGCTTTTGGATCGCTTTTGGATCATTTTTGGATCGTTTTTGCATCGAATTTTTGGATCTTTTTAGCATAGAATTTTTGGATCGTTTTTGCATCGAATTTTTGGATCGTTTTTGGATCGTTTTTGCATATATCTTCAGTCAGAGAGTGTAAGAAAAGCAAATGTTAATAAAAAACAAACAAAACAGTTGCTTTTGTTACACTATGCCAAATTTTGAACCTGAAAGAAAATATAAGCAAAAAAAAACCCAAAACACGAACCAACTGAAGGCCCATACACCTTATTTGATACAAAAAAAGAAACAGATTGACAAGCGGAATATATAGATTGTTTGTGCTTATATTCCTGCTGGACAGCACCGCCTTGAGCATGTTGATGACCAAGGTGTTGACGGAGACAATGCTCTTCAACAGCTCACTTGGACTCTCACATCTACCATACATTAGGTTTGGAAACTTATAAATCTTAAGTAAGAGGTTGTTCGCGTAATTTTAGTGATTGATTCACAGCAGTTGCTTTTAGACCTTGGCCACAGTACCTTCCTGGAATTGTTACATCTTCAATTTTTTTACCAAGCTTTTTTTCTATTGCACGGACTACTTTATAAATCATATTTAAGAGTTTGTTCGCGTAATTCCATCCAGCACCTTTAGACCTTGGCCACAGCAAATAGATTCTAGTACAATATATGGCAACGTAGAATTTGTACACTCTCAGTACAGCTGTATTCTTACGTCACAAGTGCCAACTCAGTTTTTAAGTAAGTAAACAAGTAAGTAAAATTATTAATAATAGTGATAATTTTAGAATAAATTGCTTATCTTACAGTAAAATAAGTTCAATTTTATGTGTTCTTTATTTCTGTTTTTACACTTTTTTATATTATCTTGGAAAATATGTCAACTATTGTGAGAAATTTTTTTAACCTTGTTATATTTGACATTTGTGACGTCGTGTATAATTGATCCATTTCTCTGTTGCCACCTATTGTACTTGATAATCTATTTGGGCCACAGTATCTTCCTGGAATTGTTATATCTTCAAATTTTATAAATCTTATTCAAGATATTGTGGGGTTATTTTAAATAAGATTTTAATTAAAGAGTGTCAAAAAAAATATTCACAGTAGTTGATTTCAACCATTCTTCTAACATATTAAATGATTTTAATCCTAAATTTTAGTCGTTCCTCTATTCATTAAATGGTATGTCCGGTTCACAATGGTACCCTTGAAGGGGTTTCTTGTCGAGGATGAATGATATTTTTGTGTCTTCTAAAACTGATGGTTCTCTCAAAAAGTGCCCTACGGATTTATCAAATATTGAAGGAAACTCAACACGTGTTAAGGAAATTATTTTGAACTGGACATTTTATTAGAGAGCCGCCACATTACATTACGTCCTTTTAAGTAAGTTTCCAGTTCCCTGATTGAGTGTTGAATATTGTTTACAAAACTATCCAGGATATCATCAATTCTAGAGATCTCACGGTAGAAATGATCCTGAACAGTGTACAATAAGAGGGGTCAACAAGCAGTACATTTAAGGTCAAACAGTGCATTTCAGGTCAAATAGTACATTTCAGGTCAAACAGTACATTTGAGGTCAGGGGTCAGATTAAAGGTCAATGCTTAGCAGTTAGAGAGTATAGATTAGATCTATATAAAAAGTTCAAAGGGTCAAGTAGAGTCGAAATTATGCTAGATGTCACAGGGTGAAGATTAGAGGTGTATATAAGGTCAAAGGGTCAAGTAGAGGTCAGAGGAAAAAGATCAGAGGTGTATTAAAGTTCAGAGGGTCAAGTGGAGTCAGATCTTGTAACTACCTGAGAAGTAAGACTCCCACTAGCGGTAATATTTCTATCATCTAAACTACTCTTCATACAAACATCCATCATCTTGATATGATCCATGTGTATACTCCTTGACAAACAAATACACAATTAGTTTACAATATAGTAGACTAAGATTCTTCCGGAACCAACTTGGATCAGGCGACAAAGTTAAAAAATATTTCTTTTTTATCTGCAAAAGAACTCAAGATTTGCCACAAACTCACATTTTCTCATTCCTAGAGCTAGGCAACCTTTGACAATTCAGACTTAGATTATGTGATCTAACAGAACTCATAGTTTGGGGGAGTGGCGAGGAACTCAACCCTGGAGCTCAACGTAACACAGCCTACCGGACATGATAAAATGGCTGTAAGGTGAATGATAATGATAATAATAATAATAATAACAAAAAGGTTGCATATGTATAGGGAGTAGAAAATCAGAGTTTGTGGCAAAGACTCTTTCCTTTGATTTGATTTGATTTTAAGGGGGGAATTCCAAGGAAAATACGTCAAATCGGATCAAAACGTACACAGCCAAATTAAAGCTAAGAGTAGTCCTGAATTAGCCCTAATTCCTAAATCAAGTCATATCAAAATTAAGCTTGATTAATTCAAGTTTGATATGCCAAGATAAAAGTTAATTAAATCAAATACCCCCCACCCAAAAAAAAAAAAAAAATTATATTTGTATTCAAAAATATATACCCCTTTTATTATACACTACCTAAGAGTTACAGCGGCAATATTCTTCTCATTATGCTCGCTAAGACTGAGCGCAGTTGGCATGGGTTTGCCCCGTACCGTTACAGCTGACAGCCGATTCCATAGTCCTACACTCTTCAAGAAGGAGATGTAAAGATCATGGCAGGCCAATTTATCCTGGAAAAAAAACACAATATAATTTTGGCAAATAATTTAGAATTACAAGGTTTCTATTTTACATTAGATTTCCTTTGGAGCTTAAAACATTTTTCCAGCGGCGCAGTGGATCCAAGTAGCTGAACTACCTTCGGCCGGTTCAAATCCCAAGTCATAGAATCATCATCATCATGAATCTTTAAACTTTGAATTAGTGATTCAATATTTGAACCGGCGGAAAGGTAGTTCAGCAACCTAGCTCAAATTCATCTAATTCCGTTCTAGAACTTATTTCTTATGCAGTTATCCGGTTATACAAACTAGAGTTAAAACATCAGCTAACAAAGCATGAATACAATTATTTAATCCTTAACCTTCGCCAAAAAACATTCAGTGGGACCCATAAAACTGTGGAATAGGAAGATGACAATCAAATCAAATCAAATCAAATCATAAGTTGCAGGGATGGCCTAGGACTCCAGTAATGGATTGGAGTTTCAAGTCTGGCCTTCCGGATGTAAGGTTAATGTACTCTTTTTTTTACTTTGTAATTGCGAAGCGCCCAGCCACACGACCAAATTTGAGCCATGCTCCGCTTTCGAATACCTAACATCCAAGGATTGACTACATTTCATATAATAAAGCAATCTAATGTTTGTGATTATGTATTTTATTTATTTTATTATGACTGTCTCTTCACACAATGTTCACCAGCTTTCCACTCTTCTCACCGATCCTTCTTATAACTTAAAGGTAATTTTAGGATTGATCGGTTAGCCTGCCAAGTAATATGTGCTGTGCACGAAGGGAGATATCTAACATCAAAACTTTAGTCTAACAGTCGTCTTCCTCTACACAGTTTTAGGGGAATCACTTTACTTAAAGTTTTAAGGTCCAAACTTAAAAATTTAAGATGCAATTTAAATCCAGAAATTGGACCTCGAGTTGTTGAAGAACGAGAAGGGACATAGAGGCTCCTGTTCTGGAGGCCTGGGAGGCCGGGACAGATTCCATCCAACGAGGATCAGAGGCTGGGAAATCATCAATCAGGTCCTAAGTAAGAAGCTAACAATAAATCAATCAATCAATAAATCAATCAATCAATCTCAATCAATCAATCAATCAAACAACCAACAAACCAACCAAGAAATCGATAAATCAAACAACCAAGCAAGCAATCAATAAATCAAACTACCAACTAAGCAATCAATAAATCAAACTACCAACCAAGCAAGCAAGCAATCAATAATTCAAACTACCAACGAATCAATCAATAAACCAAAAATACCAAGCAATCAATAAATCAAACTAGCAACCAAACAATCAGTCCAGTATGTTATTTAATTCAATAGTTGTTATAATGCAAAAGTTATTTAATGAATAACTAGAAAATGGGCGTGGGTTTCCTGCCCCACCTACCTTTGAAAGAGAAAGAACCAGTCGATCTAGGGCGGAGTCAAGCTGCTCCACATGTTCCTCTGGGAACAGTTCCTGAATAATTGCCTCCGCCTGGCCCTTGGAACGTTTACAGAATAATAGGAACGCAGCCTAGAAAAGTTAAGAATTAAAAATCTTTAAATTCTATTTACTCACTACTATGAATGGGAAAATGGCACATAATTAGCAAAGAATTAATAAAATCCTGGAAATTTTTAACTGAGACTTATTCAGGGATTCTTAGAATAAAGTTTTTTTTTGGTAGATATTTTTCCATTGAGACCCAATTCCGGATCCAGGTAAACACTATACAAAAAAGTAAGGGATTAAGTGGATTCAATTTATGGATTAAAGGGATCTTTTTGATGAATGATTATTGATTACCTTCAGCTGATCAGTTTTAGACTCAGACATGGTTAGGGTCTCCAGGCCCTTAACATTAACAACTTGAGAATAAAAAAATGATGATGAAAATGTAAATTTAATAGATTTTTTTCGTTTTTACAGTAAATCTTATAAAGGCTTAATCCGTTTCGAATGTTCTAAGGCTTAAAAAACAAATGTTCATAAATCTAAATAAACCCCTTCAACAAAAAAGTAACATGGTATCAAGTTGTTAGAATAAAGAATTTCTAGCTTATCGCAATAACCACTCAAAACAACGAACCCTGGTTAGGCGGGTCCAAACTGCATAGTAAATTGTGATTGTTTATTTGTTATATCTCATGCTTTGTAGTTGAATAAAACTATGAATGAATTAAATATTCTGACCTCAGACTAAATAAAAATAAATCCCTACCTGAGCAGATACCGAAATGTTTAACGAATCTGAGAGTTTTGATGAGGATTTATCAAGAAGGTTATCTGTTAGGTTTAAACTCTCATTTCTCATCCCACCCTGGAACAAAATTTATCTCTAATATATTTTTTTTTCAAATTGATAATTCGGTGTATTGGTTTCAATCTTTTACGGATTAATTCCGTGACGAAAATGTTGTAAAGAACCTTTCCGGAAGTTGCTAAGAATGCAAAACCATTTTAAACTTTGGCAAATTTTGGACAGAACCTTCTAGAACCAAACTCTGAATCACTCCACTCTATAAAAAAGCAGATTTACTTAAAAAATAACCCTTTCTCCCCTTTTTTAAAAATCATTTTTCCCGAGATTTTATTTCTAATTTTTATGATGGTTTAATTCGTTAAATCGCAAAAAAAATTACCCCGAGCATCAAAATCATTCTTCCGAGTGCCGAGGGGGGGAATTGAATCCGTCCCACGTTATCTTAACCATTAATCAGTCCCGCTTTATCTAAACCCTGAATCTGTCCCACTTTCTGTAAAGCCTGACTCCATTCCACTGTACCTGCACCCTGAATCCGTCCTGCTTTATCTGAACTTTGAATCAGTTCAACTATACCTGAGTAGGAGTTATACTGAGAACTCCGTAGGGTATTGTGAACAGAAGAGGAAACTCGCCGTTATCTCCTAGAAACACCAATATAAGTTCTATTTAATCTTTCAAATGTCAAAAATATTGATTGCGACTTATATTTAAACAGTGCAATAAAGAATTCACAGCGGTTAGGTAATTGAGATTAAAAAATTTAATTAATTCAACGCTTGATTGATTGAATGATAAAAAATTTCTCTAATTGTGTGATAGACTGATCGATTTATTGGCAATTGACTGATTAATTTACTAATCGATTCAATTTCTGAATAATTGACTGATTGATTTACTAGCTGATTGATTGATTGATTTATTATCGAATGATCGATTGAACTCGCCTGTACCGAGAACAGAGTCTCCAGAGGACAGAGAAATCTTTGGTAGCTGTTCTCCACTCTGAGATTTCATTCATTAAATTAAGTCAAAAAGTTCAATATTTCATTGAGCTATTAAATAAAAATAAAACATCATCAAAAAATGAAGGAATGAATTAAAAGATGAATAATATGATGAAAGGAACGATAAATGAAGGGATGATCGAATGAAAGGATGAATAGGTAAATGAATGAATGAATGAATAAGAAGAATGAATGAAAGGAAGGATGAAAATAAAGATGAATGAATGAATGATATGACTACTAAGAAGGATGAACAGATGAAAGGATGAATGAACAGAACGATGAATGAATTAAAGGAAGAATGAAAGGATGAAAGGATGAATGTATCCCTGAATATTGACTGGTAGAATGATCTGACCGCTAAGAAGAAAGCATATTCCACCAACACACATCATCTCCATCCCAGCAGGATCCTCACCCTCACTAAACAGCATTAAGTACAGTGATCACCAGAAAATAATGGAATAGGAAGACGACTTTATAAGTATACTTTATCTTTATGACATACAGTGCTAACCAGAAAACTGAGGAGTAGGAAGACGACATAACAGCAATACTTAAATGTATTTTATGTTGTCACTAGTTTTACTAGACACTTACCAAGTCACTAATTTAGTGAAACAGAGCTAAAAACTTTAGAATGGTGGATATCGAGGTTAATGTATGATCCTTTCTTTTTCTTAATCTCGAGACTAACCTAATTTTGTACTTGTATCCTGAAAAGTGTATAAAATTCAACTAATCAAAGTCGCGTATATGAAGCCGATAAATTTGAAATTTTGCGCGCCATTTAAGATTATATACAGAAATGGGAGGAACCCTCTAATTTTAAACAACCGGTTTTTGATTTTTCTCTACTATATCCAAGAAAGAACGGTTTAAGAAGAAAATCAAAAGTGTGTCCATTGGATACTCAGATTAAGTAATCGGGATTAAGGATATCTCATTCTAAAGTTTTCAGCTCAGTTCTGTTCACAGTGACAACTTTGCACTGAACAATTGCTGTGTGTCATGCTCGTTGGACTTTTTAAAGTTTAAACATGATGCAAAAAGTCGTCTTCTTTGTTCAGAGTTTTCTGGTTATCACTGTATATTTAAAAAAATGTTGAAAATAACAAACCCCCCCTAATAAAAAAAAAGGGAGAAGGTATGTCAGTTTAACCCAACAAAAATAGATTGCAAAAATCGTTTTATCATTAATGAAATTTATATTTTATAAAATTGCACTTTTCAGTCCAATTTTGATTTACTGGACACTTGAATTATTTTATTATTATTAGGATTGTAAGTTTGCTAACCAACCATATCGCACTAAAAAGATCTAATATGATGTCTCTTTTTAAGTAAAAACCCGTTTAATATAGTTTTTAAAAAATACGTTTCTAATCTTTGACTAACCTAAAAAATTGGAAAAACATGAGTTATTTTCCCCGAACACATTTAGTCTTGTATACAATTTTGATGGAATTTATCACGCCTAATATTTCCCATTTTAGAGTAATTAAGTGACTTTATCGCCCTACAACATGGCGAAAAAGTAACTTGTTCACCCTGCTATTAAAATGACCAATTTCATACCTAATTAGTCTCATTGTAGGGTGAGAAAGTTACTTTATCACCCTACAACAGGGTGATTAAGTAACTTTATCGACCTGCTTTTAAATAATTTGAGTAAAACTGAATAAACCTATATATGTTATTGAAATGGGTATCATGCAAGCGAAATAGTTTTTGATGTGATTTTAAATTTTTCTAGTTTGTTTTCGATCAAAATAGAAGTATTTTCACACTTCACTACGTTCGGTAATAAGACCCATTACAATGACATAAATAGATATTAGAAACAGATTCAAGCATTTAATAACATTTTCTTAGTTCTTGGAAAACTAATTTTTAAGGGAGTTGCTGGCTAAATTCAGCCTTTTATCAGGTTTGGTTTGTATGCTCTTTTTTGGAAGGAGGGAGGTAGGGGATGGTCAACAAGGATGAGAATAATTAAAAAGATAATAAAGCTTGTAATTTAAAGTCCAAATATCACTTTTGGTTCAGACCATTCTTAAAAAATGTAAATATGAAGAAAATTTTTACAATTCAACTTGTGTTAAAAAATAAAAAAAAACTTACGCAATAAAGTTAGTGTGGGGTAGGAGCACACAGCCTTCAGCGCGCATTGGAGGCGCGTCAGTAATTATCTTTTAGATTTATAGGAATGAACATAATTATTATTAATTTATCTATAAACTTATTCAATTAGTTGTCTAATTATTTGTCTAATTATTTGTTTCGTTTTGTTCATTCATTATTTCCCTTGATTGTAAGTAGAGAATAGTAAACCCTGAATGATGCGCCCTGGGACACATTTTCATTACTGTTAACTCCAGCTACCAGGATAACTAGGTTCTCCTCACCAACAATACTACAGCCAACATAACCTTCAGGCTTAGTATTAGTATTATTATTATAGTTGGTGGAATATATATTTCGACATTTATTACTATTATTATTATCATTATCATTATTATCATCATAATTACCATCATTATCATCATCATTATTTCATTATTATTATTATCATTTTTATAATCATTATCATCATTATTATCATTATTATTATAATTATCATTATCATTATCATTATCATTATCATTATTACCATCATTATCATCATCATTTTTATCATTTTTATAATCATTATCATCATCATTATTTTCACATAATTAGTAACATCATTATCATCATTATTATCATTGTTAATTTTATCTACTAGCTAGAGAACCCAGCTTTAAAAATTCAACTTTGACAATATTGAAATTGAAGACTAGAATTAACAAGGTTTGTATTCCTGATATCTAGAGTCCAGACCTTGAGCCAGGACGGTTTTCCTTCCGCTCCATCCTTCTCCAGCTGCCTCCACATACTCTCCCTGGCTATATCTGTCATATCAGCATCATAAATCTGTTTGTATGTTTCACCATCCTCTACCATCCACTTCTGCAGTCCTGAGGCTGTCAGCACAATCACAACCCTACAATCAATCAAATCAATCAAATCAATCAAATCAATCAAATCAATCAAATCAATCAAATTAATCAAATCAATCAAATCAATCAAATCAATCAAATCAATTAAGCCAATCAATCAATCAATCAATTTACCAACCAACGGACCAACCAACAAACCAACCCACCAACCAACGGACCAACCAACAAACAAACCAAACAATGAATAGACCAATGTTATCCAATGTTATCAGTTAACCCCTGAAATATTCCATATTCTATAATATATTTTATAATGCCTCAAAAACAATTTATTTCCCTCGAAACAAAACAAAAAGACATCATTATGGAAATAAATGACTTGGAAGATTTTTATGTAAAAAAATGACTCACAGTTCGAAGACGAGTCCTTACCTAGTGTCTGTATCTCTACCTACAGTTCCCACCACCTTGATAAGCCTGGCTTCTCCTTGAACCCCGCCCATACTGCCCCATAGGAGGGACGAGACACGCCTACTAAACCCACCCAACAGATTTGACGAGGTCTAAATAAAAGAAAAATTATTTTGGAAACTATGTTGTTCAAGGTTTTATGATATTTCTTCTTGATTGCTTCTTATTCAAAGCAAGAATCAGTATTAAACTGTGTGTGTGTACTGTGTACAATAATATAAATTGTACACAGTACAATGTACATTAACATATCATAAATCAACAGTAACTAAGGTTGTTTATGTTTGATATATCCCATCCTTAGTATTCAATAAACCCCAACATAATGTAAACAAACGTACAGATGTATTTTGACATATATATGGCTGTACAACTGTAAAGCACATTTAACTGTAAAATAAACTAACTGTAGAAATGTACATTAGACAATGTACAATATATCTTACTATAAAATCTAAAGCACACGTACTTCTATTCTGGCCTACATAACATGCTTGTACAACTGTATTGTATTTTAAATGTTTACAAGAGACCCCTTGTCCAGCATGATGAATGGGTACTACTGTACTGCAAATATATCTGTAAATGTTTACAAGATACCCATTGTCCAGCGTGATGAATGAGTACAACTGTACTGCAAATATACCTGTAAATGTTAACAAGAAACTCCTTCTCCAGCATGATGAATGTGTACAACTGTACTGCAAATGTTCAGAAGAGACCCCTCGTCCAGCATAATGAATGAGTACAACTGTACTGCAAATCTACCTGTAAATGTTTACAAGAGACCCCTTGTCCAGCGAGTCCAGCATGATGAATGAGTACAAGGGTAGAGGTTGTGGTAGTACACCTGTACTGCAAATCTACCTGTAAATGTTCACAAGAAACTCCTTATCCAGCATGATGAATGGGTACTACTGTACTGCAAATCTATCTGTAAATGTTTACAAGAAACTCCTTCTCGAGCATGATGAATGGGTACTACTGTACTGCAAATCAACCTTTAAATGTTTACAAGAGACCCCTTGTCCAGCATGATTAATAAGTACAACTGTACTGCAAATCTATCTGTAAATGTTTACAAGAAACCCCTTGTCCGGCATGAAATCTATCTGTAAATGTTTACAAGAAACCCCTTGTCCGGCATGAAGAATGAGTACAACTGTACTGCAAATCTATCTGTAAATGTTTACAAGAAACTCCTTCTCCAGCATGATGAATGTGAACAACTGTACCGAAAATGTTCACAAGAGACCCCTTGTCCAGCATGATGAATGAGTACAACTGTACTGCAAATCTACCTGTAAATGTTTACAAGAGACCCCTTGTCCAGCATGATGAATGAGTACAAGGGTAGAGGTTGTGGTGGCTAAAATACATCCAGCAGGAAGAATTGAGGTCAGCGAAAAACATTCCTAAATAATATTATTATATTTGTAACAAATAGATAGATAGATAGATAGATAGATAGATACTAGATAGAAAGATAGATATATAGATAGATCGATAGATAGATAAATAGATCGGTAGATAGATAGAAAAATAGATAGATATAGATAGAAAGAGCCTCACTTACGTTCTCCGTTGAAGAATTTGACCATTAGTATAAGAAAAAACCTGCCTGTCAGGAACTTCGTACAAATTGTCAATAAGTACAAATAATCAAAAGCGCCATCTATCGTTTAATGTTTTAAATTGACTTGATATCATAAATGGCGAAATTCCTTCGAGGTCTTTTAGCTTGTACTATGTATTAGCCTAGTAAACCATAATTTTAAATTGTCTGATATAAAAATAATAATAATCCCAGTTATCCTCAATCTTTGGAGATCAGACGACTTAAGCTCCTCCCTAATGAATTTGGTTTGGTGCAAGATTACATTTTATTTTAACCGTGATGAGTTGTGAAAAACTTGATTATATAAAAAAATTTTAAAAACTTCTTATTGTTAACCTGTCCCCCCAGCTCTGTTGATGTTTCCGTACTGCTCCCTTCATGTACAATACTAGGCCAGTACCGTACAACACCCTCAGGGGATACAGCAAGACAGCATGGCGTCTGTCCAGGGGTCAAACTGTACACAGCGCAGAGACCAGATCTGTAGAAAAACAACGAGATTTTTATTTTTAAGATTCTTTGATAGACGAAGAAAAATCAAAGTCTTAAATTATCTTAAAAACCTATTAGATCTTATTCTAAAAAATTGTTTTAAAATGTTTGTTTGAGAATATATATACCCCTGAAAATATATACCCCTGAAAATATATACCCCTGAAAATATATACCTGTGTGTTAGATCAGATGGTGGAAGGGATAATTCTCTGCACTGAGCTCGACCCCCACCAGAATACCTAGTAAAGAAAATCTATGATCTATTCTGCCCCTAATATCAATCAATCAACATTTGGGATTTATCAGATGGAATTATATGGACCCCTGAGTAAAGAAAATCTATAATCTATATTTACATAAACATATTTGGATGATCTGATTTATGTCTATTTTTTTGTTTATGTGAATCTATTAAATGTCATACAAACAAACAAACAAACAAACAAACAATCGACCATCATTCCGTAGAAGAAAGTGCTGAGACTTTGTCAAAAATAGCCATGACATCCAGCTCTTAATGTACCAATTTGCATCATATTTTCATGAAAGGGGTCCTTCAGGGTTCTATTGTAGAATCAAAAGTGGCATCTTTATCTACTTGAAAGAAAATGTTGGAAACCAATCGTATTTTTGACATAGATTTTCCACAGAGTGACATTTGTTAAATGTGATTATGATTAAAATTACAGAATTTTGCGAACAAAATCTTCCTTGAACTGACCTCCAGACAACTAGTCGTCTTCCGCTGACCAACCAGGCCCAACCATTCTCACCCAGACTGACCGTAACTTCACCAGCACTTGCTAAGGTCAAAACCTAGAAAAATTGATTTTTATCATAGATTACTTTGTCCTTTTCTCCTACAGCATTACTGTACTGCACTGTACTGTACTGTACTGTACTGTACTGTACTGTACTGTACTGTACTGTACTGTAATGTAGATTACATTGTCCTTTCCCTACTACAACATTACTGTTTACAAACAAAGAACTAAACACGTGCCTTAAACTCTTTTTCTAACCCCCATATCTTTGCAACCTGAATACATCCTGGATTACATTGATACAAAGTTAAGTCCTCTATATATACTAAAAATAGACGTTTACAAACAATGAACTTAACATTTGCCCAATACTCAAATTTGCTAATCCTTTTATCTTTACAGCAGGACGGTTTTAATCAAAGAGAATAGAATATATATTAGAGTGGAATTTAGACAATCCCTCGGTATGAATTGTGTCAGTCCCTTTCAGCCTGAAAGGAAGTTCAAAGTGTACAAATCATGTAAATGTTCACAAATTATATGCAGTAGAGTACATTAATACATATAATTTAAAGCTGTTAAATAAACTTTATAAATTAGGTGAATAAAAAGCATCATTTGATTTATAGTAACGTAACGTAAAATCATCGTTTGTAAAGTGAAAGGCATAGAGTCTATGAGAAATGATCATTGGTCAATTATGAAACCAGGCTATTTCATAACTTGGGTTTCTTTTAACATTAATTTTAGAATTTTTATAAAATGATTTTCCAGGGCCCAAAAGGTTTTATAGCACAAATATGTGAAATACACCTGCAGTATGGAAACAGTACAACAAAATGGCCGTTTTACACTTTTTTCTAGTAAATTCCACTCTTATATGTATTCTATTCTCTTTGGTTTTCATCTTTAATATTACAAACTTCTGACTGTTAGAAAAGTCATAATTCTTAGTTTAAAATATCAAAGGTTTTTGACATCAGGATTCTAAGATATACGGACTAAACAATTTTGTTACCTTTCATTCAACTAAGTGATTTTTTTCAGGTTGGGTCTTTAGATTAGAGATGGGCGCATTCAGAAATATGTTTGTTCAGTAATAAAACGAGCTTTTTTTAAAGTTTGTTGTTACAAACGATTTGGAAATTGTTTAAGAACGATGAAGATTGTTTGAACAATTTTAAATCGTTCGTTTTCTTTCGTTTGTTTAAATTTTTTTTATTTCTGTGAACGATCCAAGTCCTTTCTCCATCGTTCGTTTGCTTCTGAATGACTCCATCGTGTAAGAACATTTTCGTTTATTCTCAAAAAATTTGTTCGTTCACAAATATGATGCCCATCTCTACCTTTGCTAAAAGGAATGGGAGCGTAGAAAGAAAAGACCAAGAAAAAAATAATTTACTTTTTGTTCAATTCTTTACAATGTACCTGTTCAAACAGACCTAAAAATGTATTGATCTAGCTTACAATCGGCTAAGCTTGTAAACAAACAGTGTTCGCTACTTTACAGAAACATTGCATAGAAGTAAAAGTAAAGCAGAACTTTCGCTATTCAAGGGACTGTTAGCGTAATTCTAAGTGACCCTCCAAGCAAAGATGGCAATTCTTGATTCTCCACGGTACCCTTAAAAGCTTGATTAAGTATGAATTAGATATCAATGTTTTTAAGTTGGAAAACTGATTATTTTTAGTTTTGATTTCTCTCCAAAAGTGACTTGTGCATTTCTACGGCAAATTATTAAACACCATTAAACCTAGAAATCCGACATTATCTTCCACATTATTGATCAGATTAAAGTTTCGAGGGTAGCGTTGTAAATCCGGTATTGCATCTTTGCATAAAGTGTCACTTAAAACTACGCTTATACACTATATAGTCCCTTTAATGGCCAATACTCTCTAAAAAATTAAAGGGGTTTAGGGTGAACAATCATAAAATCAAGTTTCTGCTTTTATTGGTAATGTTTCTGTAAAGTAGCTAACACGGTTAGTTTACAATCTTAGCCGATAGCCAACTAGCTCAATACATGTCTAGGTCAATTCTACCTCAATAACCAGAACTGGAAGTGAACTCCCGAAGGACGCTAGAATGTGTACTCCTGTATCCTCTATGACATTAGTCCTTGCTAACGGAGTACTTCCTTTGGCTCTTGTAGAGAGAAGGGGAGTCCGACGTGAACCTGAGAGTGGTGTATTCGACCTGAAGAAAATATAATGTTTTTATTTTACTTTTTGAATTGTAAATAATGATAATGATAAAAACAAGGACAAACACCAAAACAATAATAAAAATAACAAGAATAACATAAATAAAAATAAATAAATAAATGATTATAAAAATTATAAAAATAATAGTATTACTAACAATAGGATAAGAATAACAATAACAACCTCAATAACAAATCAAATCAAATCATGCTTAGGGACGCCCTACACCCACAACCCAAAATTGAAGTGACTATTCTAAATCAAGTGAGGTCTTAGGATTTTTTATTTTTGCAAATTTCCATCATAATCACACTCATACTCATACTCCTAGTCCTAGTCCTAGTCCTAGTCCTAGTCCTAGTCCTAGTCCTAGTCCTAGTCCTAGTCCTAGTCCTAATCCTAATCCTAATCCTAATCCTAATCCTAATCCTAATCCTAATAATTTGTTGTCTCAATGGACTTTGAAAGTAATTTATGAAGAACCTCTATTAAAAAAAGGAGATCACATTCGCAAAAGTAACCTTCTATCTGAGTAATAATGATAAAGATAAATCTGTATTCTATCTTATTATTGAGTAAAATTCTTGCAACTTTCTATATTGTCCTAACAGCATAAAATCATGTTTTCAATAAAAATAAGACAAAGGTTTAAAGGGTATCATTGTGAATCGGCTTAAAATCACCTCTTCGACCCCTTCAAACATTATGGCCCTTTGAGTGATCACGGGGTAATGCCCACTACCCCCCCCCCTTGATTGGATATTTAAATATTTAAATATTCAAACCTTGATCCTCCTCTTCGACCTGAGAGAAGGTTTGCTTTAGGTGTGAACATTTTATCTGAAAATTTAACATATAAATTCTTAATAAAACTAAAAGTCTAAACGTGCCTGGTTAAAAGGGGTTAATAAGTACATGTGTACTGTACCGTGTATATTGTGTAATGTATAGTGTTGTTTGTCGTTATGGATCCTTTTTCAGAAAGCTTTAATAAAATTTAAAATATTTGAAACTTCTCATAAGTTAAGGTTTGCTTTTATTACATTTAGCTATATTTTTATCCTAATAAAAAAAAGAAAAAAGATCCATTAACGATCGGTATAACACTTTCGTTTTGAACTGTTTTTTTTGCCTATATTTTCTATTAGGGTTAAAGTTTGACATAATGCAAGAAAAAAATTTTTCTAGAAATTTTAATTTTAAAAACCAATTGATTTTCTTGCAATATGCCAAATTTGGACCTTGAGAGCAAATATAGACAAAAAACAACAAAATTAAAATCACTTTGTGTGTGAATAAATTGAATTCCCACACCCATTGCCAATGTAATATAAGAAAACTGTGGAGTACAAAGAGTGCCGTAAACGATTTGAACGCTAAGTATAAAACATAATATCCAAGTTCTAAATTCATTTCATTTCTAGTTTTTGCTCCAAATTTCATGATATGTAGAATTTATAAAAAAAGTGCAAAAGTTAACACTCTATAGAAAAAAGCTTACTCATGATACATTGAAAATAACTTATCTGCGTCCGTCCCACCCCTTATAATCGTTATTCATTAAAAGACAAGCGAAAGTGTGATATCAAAATTGGTATTTCTATATATATATATAAAGTTGTAATTTTTGTTTGTCCGATTATAACTCAGGAACCCCTGGACCGATTTGCCCCAGGTTTTGATTGGGGAACTCGGAAGACCCACGGAAATATTCTTAGCTTGGTTTTGAGGTTCTAAGTTAAGTAGGTCGACTTAAATAGCGAAAATTTATTTTCCCGGTAAAATTGTTCAAGTGCGGGTAAACAGATGAATAACTTTTAGAACCTGAGCTGGGAACTTTAGAATGGATAGCCTTTAATCCCGACTGCTTAATCTGAATATCCACTGTGGAAACTTTTAATTTTAGTCCTTAATCCACTCTTTTTCTCTTTCTTTGGATATTCGTACATTGTTTTCTCCAATGAGAGTGCAGGAATAAAGTTCGTAAATTGTATTGACCAATGACAGTCTTGAAAATAAATTCTATCCAATGCAAGACCTCCGCAATTTCTGATAAATAAAGAATTTGTCGTTGGCCATTTTGTAAATTAATCGCTGAAGAAAAATATGTAGTTATACGGTTCAGATTTGTTTAAAATCTATTTTAACCTATGTATTGATAAATAAATGTGTGAGAAATTAAGTGAAGGCCCTTTCAGTCAAGAAAACGAACAAATCTGGCGTTCCTAGAATCAAAAATTTGTTGATCTAAATATTAAATCTCGAGAGGATTGAGCATTAATTCTAATATCCACCATTCTAAAGTTCCCAGCTCTGGACAGAGCTGGGTTTCAAAGCTAGTATTTAATATTTTTAATAGTAGAAGCTATTAATAAAAGAAAGACTAGGTTATAACATATCTAATGCATTAGTAAGTAGTGCTATCCACATACTAACAGGGCTATCCACAAAGAATAAAATAAAATAAAAACTTAAATCTATCAAAATACCAAGCAATGCTTGTGAATGATAAAGCTTGTACATTTACAATAATAAAATTTAAACATTAATTTTTATGCTCTGTAGGACCCTGTATCTAAAAAAAATCACAAATGTATAGAAAACTAGTATTAACAATTTTTCTTGAGATCGTAAATTTCTACATGTAAATTGAAATTAAAATAACTGTACAGAACAATAAAACTGGAAAACGGGAAGACGACATTAAACCAATCTGGTTGCGATAAACCAAATGGTTTAAACAGTAGCTTAAAAGTTAATTCTTAAATAATACAAATACAAAATTCTTATAAGTAGGAAGTGCAAAGACGACATTCGACTTTAATTGGTTTGACCGTAGGAACTGGTGTAGGTACATTTATCTTTGGCAGTGGGATTATTTCATGATTAAATTGACAACACAGATTCTACTTGAGGCAACATATTGTGCATTATATTATAGAGCTAATGAAAAGTATAAATGTTAAAAATTATCATGATTTGTGGAACATTTGGTGAGAGAAGGACTTGTTAAAGCTTAGTAAGAACTTTTATCCCGATACATGACGTGTACTTGTTATTTTACAGTTGTAATGTATATTGCGTAATTGCGTCTGACAATGATTGCAAAAAATTATAAATCAATAAGATTTTATCAGTTTGTTCGATACAGATTGTTGTTTCTAATAGTTTTCTAAAATTATTGCTTCAGGTTTTGACGCTATAATTACATAAAACAAATAATGAATCGTAATTTCATTGATTTTTCTGTTTTTTTTGTGCTTGGCATCTGTTTTCCTAACAAAATCTGTTTTAAGGGTCTCAATATTACAGATTATCCTGTTTTTGGTACTTAGCATCTGTTTTAATAAAAATTCTGTTTTAAGAGTCTCAATATTATAGATTATCCTTTTTTTTGGTACTTGCATCTGTTTTCATAAATAATTCTGTTTCAGGGTCTCATTATTAACGACTATCCTGTTTTTGGTACTTGACATCTGTTTCCATAATGAATTCTGTTTTCAGAGTTTCCATACAACTTCTGTAGGAGCTGGAGGTACGGTAGCGATGAATATCTATAATTATGGAGCAAATATTAAACTATTTATTACATTAAAAAAAAGGTTAACATTTGTATTGCACATTTCTTACAATAATATTTGTTATTGAAAAATTCATGCTTACTTCAGTTTTAATGTGATTCTTAGAATTGAATAATTTTAAGAGTGGAACAGTAAAATATGTTACATTGCAATTAATTAATGTAAAAAAAATAAACTGTGGAATAGGAAGACGACATTAAAGCAATAATTATGTGTAGTTGACGTTCTTATAAGAGTATTAGTTTAAGCATCATTATTATTATTTAGTAAAATGTGTCTGTTTACACCGCAAAATTGCTGTGTCTCATGTTTATTGAACAATTTAAAGTCACAACTTGAGTCTAGAAGTCGTCTTCTTATTCTAGAGTTATCTGGATCTCACTGTACACTATACATACTGTACACTGTACACTATACATACTGTACACCGTACAGTGTACATACTGTACACTGATGATTGATTTATCTCACCTAAGCTCGGGGTATGGGGGAGATGAACAATAAAAACATTCGGTAACACAAGAAAGCTGTAACCTTAAACATTTTTAAAGATTAAATCATATTTAAATCATCTTTTCATCATGTACTGGTTTATACTGTACTGGTTTATCAAAATAAATAAATATACATCCTTGTTTTCAGACTCAAGTTCATTAAATCGGACATTTTCAAATATCAGAACAAAGAAATAATATTGATAAATACAACCTATTTATTAAAAAAAGAAATAAGTTATAACAATTTTACTGTGGGTTTATATTCTCTTAAATTCTCAATTTTAAATGTTGAGGTTTTAACAAATTATTAATTTAAACTATTTCGTGGATTGATTAAATAATGTTTATTGGGGGGGGGGGGGGGCTGAGCCCCCATAGCCCCCCCCCCTGTGTGTGCCAACTGTTAAAACCAACCTTGTGCATTTAGTTGGTAGATATGTGAGACCTTGTTCCAACCAAACCCAGTAAACCTAGGATCGTATCTGCTCATATTCCGGGGACCAACTTAACAAAATTAGAGTTAAAGGGACAGTAAGCGTATTTTAAGAGACAATCTATGCAAAAAAGGCAATGCCCAATTCACAACCGTACCCTTTAAACCTTAAAGCTTGGATTAGATGTCAATGTTTATAATTTTGAAAATTGACTTGTGATTTTCTACTTCAGAAAACCATTAAGAAATTATCAGAGTTAAACTTTTTAAACAAAGTACATTCCGTTCAACGGTTTTTAAATCGGGCCTTTATACCCACAAAAGATGAGACTGAAAAGACGACCTGAAATATGATGATTTCAAGGTTAAATTATGTCTACTGTCTTGAATTACTCGTTCCAGGAAGTACTGAATATAAGAAAACAGATCCCGCCAGTCCGGGCTAGCAAATGTCTTCGGTTTTTCAAAGCACGCAATTTGTTGCCAGTCACGGGGGGCGGGGAAACCTTGTGAAAATGCGCGTATAGGCAGGCTCTCTGCTGTTCCAGTCGGATCGCTTCACGTACGAGGGTGCTAGAGCGTCGGGAAACCCGTCGGTCGCAGGGTGCAGTTTAAACTGCATTATAAATTCCGTACAGTCGTCTGTAAAGTCTCATCCGTTGTGGTTCCCCCTGTAGTAAATATATTTCCTACCTATATAAGGCTCGAAATCTAGTCTCCACTGTGCAGGATAAGGCTGGGAAGAACTACGCCATTTTTGAAAGTTCGTAGCACTATGCCCCTCAGGCCACACCCGGCTTCTACAAATATCTTGTTAAATTCATTTATTCATTCATATTTTTTATTCAACTACAAAGCACAAGATAAAACAAATAAAAAATCACAATTTACTATGTAGTTTTGACCCGCCTAACCAGAGTTGGTTGTTTTGATAGGTTGACCCATTGTAAGCGAATAAGAATTGTAAATAAATTGATGGATGTACACTGTACAGTGTACATTTTAAACAAAACAATGATGATAAATCAGAAATAAGGTAAGGAGGGGGTGAAAAAGAGGGAAAGAGTGGTTACTCAGCGGAAGGGTTGTAACAAAGGGTAACATATATTATTAGAATCATGTTTATGAATTAAAGGGTGAAGAAGATAGCAAAGACTAATTGCAAAAAACCTAAGAAGCGATTATTAAAGAAGCCTTTTTTTTCTAACTTCGCCTTGAAACTTTTTTAACAATTGCCAATTGAAAGGATTTTATAAAAGGTGTATATTTTTAAGAAATAATTTTTGATGATTTGGGGAAAAAATTTAAAAATGTCATTCTTCTCATTCATTCATATGCTTTCCCCAAAAATTCATTTATTTCCAAAATTCAGTGAATAAAACACTTACCAAAATTTACTTACCTAACTTAAAGGGAACAAATTATGATTTATGAAAAATATACATTTACACCTCTGTTGTGTACATTTTGCAATTAAACATGTCTAATTTATTTTCAATTTTCAAGACCAACCTGAATGAGATGATTTCTCCAAGATCTAATTGTTTCAAGAGATCTGATTTGGTTCCTGCTCAATAACGCATTTCTTTGCTTGAGGTAATATATGTATATAAATTCTGAGCTGAAAACTTAAGAATGAGATATCCCAAATCTCGATTACTTGATCTGAGTATCCAATGGACACACATTTGATTTTCTTCTTAAACCACTCTTTATTGGATAAATTAGAGAGTCCCTTCCGTTTCTGTATATTTTATCTTAAATGGCGCGCAAAATTTCAAATTTACCGGCTTCATATACGCGACTCTGATTGGTTGAATTTTATACACTTTTCTGGATACAAGTACAAGATTAGGATAGTCTCGAGATTAAGAAAAAGAGAGGATCAAGCATTAATCTAGATATCCACCATTCTAAAGTGTTCAGCTCTAATTTCTTTCCACTCACTCTGATTTTCTAATCCTAGTGATAATTATATCCTTGTAAACTTGGACATTTAATACTTTTACACAATAAATCCTGCTAGATTAAAAAGTCTGAACAGGTTGCAAAGATTTTAAAATTGAAAAATTCGAAATGGAGGCGAATAATAAGTTTCTTAGTATGTTAGTATGTTGTATGTAGGAAAAATATTTTTTTTTTAGAAAATTCCCATTGAATCTTTAAATCTTTAAATGACCCACCATTTTCACAAAACAAAAACCTTCATTTGAGTAAAAATTAGAGAGAGAGTCGCTTTACTACTTAAAAAATATATCTTTTGCTTCATTATCTTTACTACATATTATTATTATTATTATTTATTATTAAACAAAACTTCTGGGGATATTTTGGTCCCCTCGGAAGCCACACTTATCAGTACTTCCCCTAATGAAACGTGTACAATCACGCCTGGGGTTGTCTGTTTGTTCTATTATTGAACCCTGGATGTAAGGGCACCGGGTGTTGGGATTATCGGGAGCCTGAGTAAGCCGAGTCCCCTAGGTTCATACAACAATGATACCTATTTAAAAATTTGGTTCCATTATAACTCAGACAAACATAAAGGGACATTTTAAATATCTCCATATCTCGACAAAAGATGCTAAAAGTCCATTTTTTATGCCTGAATGAAAAAGGAAAAATGCTTCATTCCTGGCAGATCATCGGCTCGGTATCTTTCACTCTCAAAAGCAGGTACAACCAGAACCTAGAAAAGGCAAAAATATTAGAAAAAACAGTATCGGAGAGGACGGTACTAGAGACACCCCCCCCCTCCCTCCCCTCCTTGCATATACAGGGCTACCCACAAAGGATGAGACTGTAAAGACGACTTGAAACTCTAAAGATATGACGATCCCAAGGTTAAATCTGGATAAAGTCATGAATTGAGTGATTGAATTATATCGCAGAGAAAGACATAATTTGAAAGTTCCGGGAAATCATGAATATGCGGAAACAGACAGTGTAACTTTAGTATATTGTCTCTGAAGTCCCATCCTTTGTGGATAACCATGTTCTTTTTATGTAAGACACGTTCCCCCCTCTTCCCTCCTCATCTTATAGCCAATCTTTAAAAGTACTCAGATCGGTATGATTTCATGTACTTGTTTACGTTTTCAATTTTTTTTTAAAACGATCGTTTCGTTATGAAAACGACGACGAAAAATCAAAAACGAAACGATCGTTTTTAAAAACTATTGTTTTTTTTTTAAAAAAGTTCGTTTTTTAAAAATGGTCGTTTTTAAAACGATCGTTTTTATAAAACTCGTCGTTTCGAGAACGATCGTTAACGACGACCCTTTGTTAACGATCGTTAACCAAGAGTGGAAACCCACCTGAAGGGCATGTGTACTTATTTATTTATTTATTTTGTGATCGTACACAATTTAAATAATTGGTACAAATTAAAACAGGCAAAAAAAATTGTAAGAGAATATTTATCAAAATAAATACAAATACAAGAAACAAAATCATTCTATAATTAGGTCGCGCATATAAAATTAATAATATCGTCAAGCTCAGCTTGGCCAATTCTATTGATAACAATTTTTTTCCAGAAATTAGTTAATTTAAAAATGGAATCCTCCATTCTTCTTCCACGGGTATTTCTTGAAATATCATAAAAAATTTTTACAATACGTAAGTAGTTTTTAATATCAAGAAGTTTTAGATCCTGAATAACTGTTTAACTTCATGTAAGGCGACATTCAATAAAGTTGCATGTAATTTTTTTTTAAAAACGACTGTTTTTTTTATAAAGTTCGTCGTTTCATTAACGATCGTTAACGACGACCCTTCGTTAACGAAATTGACAATAATTTTTCTTTTTTGAAAAACGATCGTTTTTTCAGAAGCGATCGTTTTTAAAAAACAATCGTATAAAAAACGGTCGCAAATCGTTTTGATAAAAACGATAGTTTTCAAAAACGATCGTTATTCGTTTTCTAAAAGTTCAAAACGATTGGGTCATTTTTAAAAACGATTTTCCGAAAACGAAACTATAGACGATTGAAAAACAAAGCAAAAACGATCGTTTAACTTTCACGGTTTATCTCTAAAATATAGTATAGTATATATATAGTATGGTTATGTTATTTAATATAACCTCCTAACCTTGCACCTATATTCTTTCAATCAATGCTTAAAGGGATGTAAGCATGATGTCAAGTGACCCTCCATACATAGATGACAATACCAGCTACAAAACGGTACCATTTTAAAGTTTTGACTGATCAAGTCTGAATCTAATATCAATGTTTACAATCTTAAAAACTGATTGTCTTCAATTGTGACTATTGCATTTCTACTACAAGAAAACATTTAAGAATTTGTACTTAAACAAATTTAGGCCTTGTCAAACGACAATATATTCCAAAGATAAAGATAACATGGGTGCCATTTTGAATCGGACATTGCCATCTTTGCATGGAGGGTCACTTAAAGTTACGTTTACAGTCCATTTTAAATTACATGACTGACCTTTTTTCCTCCAGTTTTGAGCAGATTGTGAACATGAAGATTAAGGTTGTCTTCAATACCATCAGATGGAATAAAATCAATCTCACTGAGGAATACATAAGGAGTATCAGAGAACTTTAGAGCAACGTTTCTCAGGAAGTTAATCGGATAAAATCCCCCCTCCTTAAGCAAGGGCAGTTTACAGTGGTATGGGGTCCAGGGGATTTCTGAAAGACCCCCCCCCCCCTGTTCTGTTGAAGTTTTTGTATTTTCCATATATAAAGCCTAAGAATTCCACAGAGGAGTTTTATCCACAAACTCTGATTTTCAAATCCTTATATCTTTGCAAGCAAATGTCGTAGACGTTTGATACTTTAAACTAAGAACGCTATTAGCACAAATATTCTAAGTTGGAAATATCAATAGTGTAATTATCAGGTTGCAAAGATAAAGTAATTGAAAAACTCGAATTTGTTAACAGAAAATGCACCCCCCCCCCCATTAAATTCTGTAAATGCCCTTGCCTTGAAGACAATATGGTATCCAATATTTGTTCTGGAACTTAACAGTTTTGACGACTATAACAGTAAAACAGCCATGTTATGCTATAATTTGTTAATCTTATGCAAAGGGAACAAAAAAATTGCTGGCAAAGTATAAAAAAAATGTTAACTAAATGTTTTTACAAATAAAAATGTAGAAAAAAAACTTTGTGGGCATTTTAAATGTGTAGCAGGGATCATAAAAGTCTGTACATTTGAAGACAACTCCTAGCAAGGTATGAGATGAGACAACAAAGTGGGTTCCAACAAATTTTAAAGTGATTCAGTATTTAGGCACTCGAGAGAGAGGTGGGGGGGGGGAGTGCATCCTCAACAATATTATCTGGTAAAACAAGATTTTCACTTAATAATCTTAAGTGAATACAATTAATTGTGGTATATGCTACAAATTGCTAAGTGCACCTGCTGCGAGCAATTTGTTTGAGGGATGATTACAAATTGTTATGGTTGCACACCCTTTCTCGCACTAGTGCTATTTAGCTAATAGATGGTCTGTTTTCCTGGTGAAACTCTAAAAACTTGACAGCCTCATAATCAGTGAGGTAGAGAGAGAGGGAGAGTGGACCTTTCCACTTTTTAACAACTCCCTCTGATCAAGCAAAATATTAGATGATTAAAGTGAGTTCTCTAAACTCGGAAATGAGATGGATCATTAAATTAATGTGGATTAGAAATTAGGTAGAGTAAGTATTTCTTTTTTCGCTAACAGTCAGTGGAAAAAATTTATTTTGTAAGTTTAAATTCTTTTTTTTTTGGGGGGGGGGATAAAAGCCATTGGACTAAAACATCAATTTTAAAGTCCCCCCCCCCCCGTTCATTTTAAGTATTTTTAGGGGGGCACTTTTTTGAGAGTAAGGTTTCATCAAATAATACTTAACAAAAATAATAAGTAAAAATTAAAATAATAGATAATGAGCTCTTCAGGTTTCCAGGCACTGTAACATTTTAGAACTATCCACACGTTTTTAATAACCCATGTATGTTAAAATGCCGAACAAACCATTTATTTATATTCACTTCCCTAACACATGAAGACGATCAAACGACAGAGTAGCGCAGAGAGTAATCGGGAACTGAGTCAGGTTGCTGGAAACAAAGGGAAGGAAAAAAATATGGGTCCTGTAGTTAAGGATAAATATTTAGAATAATTCTAGAAGACGGGTGCATCTAAACAAAGTGTGAAAACCAAATAGATTCAGTGGGAAAAGTTTCTGTATAGGAGAAAAAGAAAAGAAAAGTTTTTTTTAATTTACGTTTTTTTAGGGTTGTTGAGTTGTAATGAAATCAAACGTTTTTTTGGGCCCATGGGTATTATCTTATTGTCTATATTTTGATTTTAAATATTTTCTTCTTAAATTAATTTTTCTTCTTTGTTTCATCATTTCTTTTTATTTAGATTAAATATTAAATTAAAAAATGGGTGATGTACCATTTCATGGCTTCCAAAGTACAGTTGTTGGATGAGCCAGCTACAAGCTGACCGGAGCACAGCTGATTGGCGGGAAACATATATATTTATATTTTATAATTATATAATACTGGTAGCCGGCCGTAAGATGGTACATTACCAAAAATTGATATGATTTAAATTTTTCATTTATTTTTTCAAACAGAATATACACCCCTGGAGGAAGGTTTGATGAAGATTAATGAAGAACTGTTTGTAGTTTTGCTGAGAATTAAATTTATCTGGAGAGTTGAAATGTACAATGTTCACCTCCTAGAAATTAAAGTAAAATTGAATATATTTAAAGGGACTGTAAGCATAATTTCAAATGACCCTCCATGTAAAAATGGAAATGCCCTATTTACACGGTAGCCTAAAAAACAGGTTTATTCGGACGAGAATAGGGTTTATTTATTAAAATTTATACGTTATAAATTCACTTTCGCAAATGAATACAAACAGTTTAAAGAAATATCTCATTCATACTTGATCAGAACACACTTTTAAGGGTACTATTGAAATTCGGAAATTGCCATCTTTGCATGGAGGATCACTTGAAATTACACTTACAGTCCCTTTAAGATTTTATGTGCATTTGATGTTAATATGAAACAAATAGTCACCAGCAGCTTTAACATCAACTTATTCATGAAAATTTGTCCGTGTACATGTTTATTGAACTATCATAAATCATAAGGCATTTGCCATATTCTGTTGCGCGCGGGTGCCCCGTGGAGTTCCGAGGCGGAGAGAGGGGGATTGACTTTTGTAGATCCAGAAAAATAATATCTGTGGGATGCCTGCGTAGAGACTGGCAACTGGTAGGGTCTTAAATGTAAGACATGTGGCCGCAGCGCTCGGCCCAGAAAGTGTCATAACTTAACCTAACCCGTGGCCGCAGCGCTCGGCTCTAGCCTGTTCTAGCCGCAGCACTCAGCCCAGATAGTGTCTCAACCTAACCTAACCATAGATAAATAAATAAACATAGATAGCTTATGTGCGCAAAATCACCAAGAATTGTTCAGTCCACGAAATCATACTTCTTGGGGTCAAAGTGTAATTCAACGATAAGCGGGGTGGTTTGGTGTTTTATTGGATTTCATAATAGAGTGTAAAATAACTCCGGGAATGGAACTATTTGAACAACAATATTTCACTGAAGAAGGACATGAGAAGGACTATACTAACTTAAATTTCTCTCTACAGAACTCATGTACACCACAAGTACTCAATGACATAAGAGCAGCCAATGTTCACAACCGACCTAGTTAATCTATATAACAGGAATATCTTAAAACATCTCTGTACATTTATTTCTTTCAAGATGAAAAATGTCGTCTTATGCGCAATCTATCTTTATCTATGAACCAAACCCTAAATAAATACTAATTTAATTATTTTTCTGGATCTACAAAATTCGGTCCTTCTCTCTCTGTTTTGGAGTTTTGCGGGGCATTTGCGCACAACAGAGAATGGCAAATCCCAAATCATAAATCTTAAAATCGTTTTCCTATTCCACAGATTTATAGGTCTCAACAATACCTTAGTAGACTGAAGGCATAATGTGTCGGAGAGAGAATTCTCTGAAAGTTGAATATTCCAAGAGCAGGGAATACGGTACAATATACCCTCCTGTCTGAAAAACGTAGATGAAAAATGTGTCCCAAAAAATCAACAATAAGAATAACACAAACATTAAATAAAACGATAAAAGGATTAACTAAATCAAAAACTTTGTGTAAAACTTTTCATTCTGATAAAAATGTCAGATTCAAATCAAATCTTCATCTAGTGATGATAGCTACATAATAATATCTTTGGCCCTGAGCTGGGGCGAGATTTTATGAATTTAGAGATAAGTAGTTGAACTACGTAGACGAAGTTTAACAGCTCAAGCGCTTGTTTAAGTTGAGGAGTGGTGGATCAACTTCTCGCTTTTCATCATTTTTGATCCTTGGTATACTAGTTAAGAAGAGAAGACGAAAAAGTAAATTTGGACATCTTACAACTATTTTTGACCCCTCCCCTCCCCCACATCCTAATCCATTCGGAGCCTAACAATTTTGGAGGTGGGAGTGGTGGGTTAAAAAATATTTAGGACAAGATCCAATTGACCATCAGCCCAGGAGATTAAATATTATTTTTGATAAGGAGGGTTAGATCTCAGGAGAATATTATGTTAGGTACTTTCCCAAAGGCATTTTTGCAAGTGTCAACTTCCCAAGTCTTTCCTAGCCGCAGCACTCGGCCCCCTAGCTCATCCTCGTCACACCGCTCGACCACATATTGAGGCCTGCAGCTTCTCAGAAAACCATTTCGAAAGTTGTGGAAAATTGCACAATTGGGAAGTTTGGAAATTGCCTTTTGGAAAGATCCTAGATTTACCTGGCAATTACAGCATTAATAATATCCTGATCTGCTAGACTAGTTGAGAGCAGAGTGAGAATATATATATAGATTTACCT
The DNA here is from genome assembly GCF_000591075.1 of Eurytemora carolleeae. Taxonomy (NCBI): domain Eukaryota; kingdom Metazoa; phylum Arthropoda; class Copepoda; order Calanoida; family Temoridae; genus Eurytemora; species Eurytemora carolleeae. The sequence goes on along the minus strand of NW_019396672.1, from coordinate 36,009 downwards.
GGTAATTACAGCATTAATAATATCCTGATCTGCTAGACTAGTTGAAAGCAGAGTGAGCAGATTATTCTCTGCGACCCCTCTCCAGGTCCTCCACCAGTTTAACCTACGTAACCTCTCCAAGTCCAGGAGAATCACCCCGGTATTGAAACCTCGGCCCAAGGCCGGCCATGGTCTGTGGTTCTTCCACAGTTTGCCTAAAAGAATGATGTAGGTCTTCTTTTGTGACATAAAAAGTCGATATTCATTCATGTTTCTTAAAGAAAATTATCAAGAATGAAGGACATATCCATGAAATATCCATGTTGAGCATTTCTCTACAAAATAAACTAAAATATTTTTGTTGCAGAAACAATGTAGGATATTTACAGATACTGTTTAAAGGTTCCCACTGTCCCAAAGTGAAAATTGTCAATTGAACTTTAAAACCCACCCACTCCAAAAAAGATGAAAATAAAAAATCTTCCAATAATAAAAAATAAAAAAATTCTCCACAATATGAAAGTGGGAAATGGTCCAAAATATGAAAGTGGGAAATGGTCCAAAAGACATATCATGAATGTAAAATTTACCAAGGAAACAGAACTGGTAAATACTAACAGTAGTTCTGTATTTTTGCACCTAAGCAAAATTAATGAACAGTTCCTTTAAATCCTTAAAAGTACAGGGTGAGTCAAAAAAAATGTGATCAGAGTTGTTTTCTTTATAACAATTTTTTGCTTCATAAAATTCTCGACATGCAAGATATTTTAGCAATATTTTGGAATATTCTTTTCATTTTTTTAGACCAAAAAATACATCTATAAACAATTTAGGGTGACACAGGAAGATGAAAAAAAAAAAAAAGTTGGGTGGATAGGTTGTTTGGGTGATGTGGCATTATGGCTGCATTTTGACAAAATTTTGGTAGGATAGGACCATTGCATCAGGTGGAAACAGTGTCTGCTTTTTTCAGAAAATTTCTTGATTTTGACGAGTTTGAACAAAAACATGATGAAATATGTTCAGTTTATGTAAACCATTTATAAAACTTGTGTTAATAGAGAAATTAACAAAAATGGGACCAAATAAAAAGTGGAAAACTGATCTTCATCCACACCGTGTCATGAATTACAGTCAAAGAAGACCACTTTATTTGATGAAATCCCCTCTGTCAAACATCAGTTCAAGTAAACTGCCAACTAATGGAACAGTACTAAGTTACTTCCAGTATGTAATCAGCGGCAAAAGTGTCAGGTTTAAATCTACAAGAAACAACTTTTCCTGTTCCATAGCTAGGAATACATCTGACATGATCTGTAAATGTTCTGATGGACCCTGCAATGAAGCTACTGGAGAAGAATGTGTGCTTAGGAAGATTGTAACCATCTGGGTATCTTGCGGATTTGGAAGTTAAATCATCACAGAGCAGTCAATTAAGATTACGTTTGAGAAATTACACAAACATTGGAATAATCTTAGGAAGGTACAAAATATTCTGAAGAAGAGAACAACCAAGCCAGCACATGAAGTTAATATTCAAAAGTTTATGGATATGATGAATGGGTTGTTTGATATTGCCTCGCCCAACTTTGAACAAATGCTGAGAAATGATAAGTCTATGCCAAGATCCAAGGAGAGTATCATGGAGGATATGCAGTTTTTGCAGGATCAAAGATCTCCTCGGAAAATGGGGATAAGCCATCAATGTGATATGGAGATTGAGGAAGTTATCAAGAGAAGAACTGAGAAGTATAGGAGGCATGATGAGTATAGAAAGAAGATTGCCGCAGAAGGTTTCTGTGATCCGTTCCCAGATGAAGCCAATGATATCTTATATGATCCTGCCCCAGTTAATAAAGGTTTGTCACTGCAAGAAGCAAAGTCACCATTCGATGATGATGATAGTGATGATTCTGACATCAATGATCATAATGTAACCCAAACATTTGTATCAGAAGTCAACCTAGCAGGTCCTTCAAATACATCTATTTCAGGTACATATATTAAAATTTGCATTACATATTTTTTTTAAATACCAATCTTATCAGAATTACATTTGGCAAGCTGCAAAAGCAACTTTTAAACTATTTGAAATGTTTTCTTTATCTTCAATTTTAAATAGGTTTAAATGAGACTTCCAGAAAGAGAAGAATTGAGAAAGGTTCAACTCTAGTTACAGTTGAGAAAGATATCTCACTAGAAGGACTAGTGGAGGCAACAACATCCCTCAGCGTAAGAAGTGGGCTAAGCTATAGAGACCAAACAATGTTTCTTGCATCAATAGTTAATTATCTTGATATCCCTCTCAAACAAGTTGGTCTTCAAACATTTACCTGGGATATACCAAACATTTACCTGGGATAAACCAAACATTTACCTGGGATATACCAATCACTTTGGTTCTCTACCAAACCCAGTGCCTGCATCACATAAGAGCATTATTTTTTAAAAGATTTTTAAATATTGATAAAAAAATTAATTATTAAACTGAACATGGTTGATTAGACAAAACTAGGTTTCAACAAGAAAATAAAAATAAACACCAATTGGCGCAATTGCAAGTCAGTTAAACAAAAAATATATGTAAAAAATCTTCATATCTTTAATATTTGTACGCATTGTAAATTTTAAATATGATGGTCGATTTATTTTATTTTTTAATATAGGCTTTCAATAGTACAGTGGCCGGGGTTTATATCAATTCAATGAAGACGACTTTGCTATTCAAGTTTAGTTTTGATTTCTAACTAGCATTTTTCAAATTAAGAGATTACTATTTTACTACAAAGAGAAGCTGTTAATTAGAAGCTGTTAATTAGAAGCTGTTAATTAGCAGCTTCTCTTTGTTTATATATATATGATTATCCAAGCTGCTGAATTTTTGGTAGAAATATTGAAATCGAAAATAATCTTCATTGTATTGATATATATATATAACGACGACTATGCTAAATTATTTGGCAAAGACGGAAACGCTTATGCTGGTGTAGGGAATTAACAAAATGGCTGAATTGATTCCACAAAACCGTCCTTTGTGTGTAACTCTCTGAATATCAACGTGTGGTCTGATTATCTAATTCAATTTATCTTTTGACTAATTTTGCTCTAAACAATTCTTTTGAGTCGCTTGCCTGTTCTGAATTGAAGTTCTTAAAGAGCTCCCACAATCTAGCAATATCTGTAGCAAAGACGACATCTGTATCAAGAACAATCGCCTTCTGTAGACTAGCTGGTAGTAGCTGGGGTAGGGTCAGTTTAAGCAAACCATACACACCTAGATTAAGTTATTAAGGGAGAAATCGGAGAAAGAAGCCTTTTGAATTATTATTAGAATTTTTGTTGATTTTGGGTTTGACGGAAACAACAGCTATGAATTCTAACCTGAATAGTGTTTATTAGGTATCCAGGATACATCATTAATAACCGTCTCAGCTTTATAGAAACTAAATAATACATATATTTGGTATCCAGGAAACATCACTGATAACCATTATAGAAACTAGATAATACATATATTTGGTATCCAGGATACATCATTGATAACCAGCTTTATAGAAACTAGATAATACATATATTTGGGCCCCGAAACAAATTAAGAACGCTGTTCTTAAACTTAAGATTTTTTTAACAAATATTGCCAAAAATCAATAACAAAATTAAGAACATTTTCCAAAATTAAGATGTTTAAGAAATGTTTTTGAAGTTGTTGCAAATTAAAGATTTTTAAGATCATTTTTTTTAAAACTCACAAAAATTGGAAAAAATATAAATCTAAAAATAAAAAATCCTCTTTTTTTGTCAAACATTTTTACTCCTTCATACAAACAAATTTTGAATATGTTTTTATGTTCCACATTTGTACTCTTGTAGAGAATAAATGTTTAAAATATGTCATTTCAGCAATAACCTAAAAAATATTAAAGTTGTTTAACATAAAGTTGTTTAAAGTAGTGCACTGTTAAAATATAATCGATATTAGTATAGGATGTAAGGCTTAAAAAAGCAAAATGTTGTAAAATCATCCGCTCCCATTTAAAGGTTCTCGCCAAGGAGTATGAAATAGAAGGGAGATACAACTGACGCGGCCCGCCCTAATATATGATTATAAATGCTTTGCAGACGGTACTTCATTTGAATAAGAAATATATGTCTAATTTGTCTAATGCACAATTACCGCGTATACAATGTCCTATTCTGAATTTTCTTATACAAATGGAGTACCCGTCTGCAAAGCATGCATAATCATATGGTAGGGCGGGCCGCGTCAGTTGTATCTCCCTTCTATTTCATACTCCTTGGTTCTCGCACACACGTCAAAGTATGATTCTTTGATACAGATTCCTGTTAGTCAAATAGTTTGATGCAGAACTTCTGAGATTTATGGACTTTCAGCTTCTCTTTTTTTTTTGCCATTTGTTCTGAGAGCCTATGGGCAATTACTCATTAAGCTCTTTATATGATTAATTTTGTCTTCTTCATATTTTGAAGGTAATACAAGATTTTTAATAGAAATGTTAAAAAAAAAATTTGGTGAAAAGAAATNCCCCGAAAATTTAGAACATTAAGAACGAATTGCTGTTTTTAAGCCAAATCTTAAATTTAAGAGGTTTATGCAATGGTAAACGTAATAAAGTGTTACTTTTATAGAGAAACCAAATAATCAATTTTCAAAGGGAAAAGCTATCTAGTCCCTTATTGAAAATAACAAACTTTTAGGAAAACGTCGTTCATAAATGTAGTTTAAGCTTTTCAAAATGGTGGTTAATAAAAAAAATCTTTAATTGGCGAATTTAAAAAATCTTAAATAACTTGTAAGGATATTTTTAAATACTGATTTTGATGGAACATTTTCTTTAGAAGNGACTAAATCGGAGCCTAATATACAAAATGCTTACTGGAATTGAACATGGGATAGATTCCAAGACGTCACAAGATTATTTAGAACACGTCTGATACAACATTTGACATAAAATATAAATTGTATAAACTCTCTGATTTCTTGTTTCCAACTCTGTAGGATTTACAAGATTGATGTTCAACAATACTGATTATATAATATATTGATTGAATTTCATAACCCAGAGCTTTTAAGAAAAATAAAATTCCAAAAATACTGAATAAGATATTTTGAACGATTCTCTCCGTAATTTGAAGTTGTAGAAAGTTGAAAAAATAATTGTGAATTGATAAATCACTTACTTTTTAAACAGTGAAAAAAACTGAATTTAATTTCTTTTTTAAATGTTTAATTGATGAATTGAATTTTTTTTTTAAATGTGTTCCTGGAGCTATGATCTGACACAAAATGGAAAATGAGAGGATGAGTTCTGTAGTAGAGAATACTCTAGAAAACAAACCATGGACCACAACATTTTAAAAACTCAACGGTGACTGTAAAGATTGAAAAAATAAAAAAAGGTAAAAAAAAAAATTAAATTTGGCAAATTCTTGAATGTGACACATCATTTGATACATTGTTTTAAAACTTTCAAGATTTATTTAAATAAAGGAAATGTTAGATCCTTCAAAGCAGTTTTTTGGCGTTCATTGAAAAATTGGACTGCATATCAATATTGTAAATATGACAGATATCATCTAAGTAAAAAATTTAATATTTTTTGATTGATTAATTGGTGGGCTGGTTGTTTTCCTTGATAAGTGTTACAACGGTTCTACTGGCGTTGTATCCAGAGCAGACAATGCAAATATGGATATCATTACATCTAAAAATAAATCAATCAATGAGTCAATCAATGAGTCAATCAATCAACTAATCAATCAGTCAATAAATCAGTCAATCAATCAGTCAGCCAATCAGTCAGTCAATCAACCAAATTATATCTATATATTTATATCTTTACATCTATCAATCGGTCCATCAATCAATCAATCAATCAATCATGCCATCATTTATTCACAAATTAAACATAATAATGAAACCAATAAATATCTTTCTATTTACCTCTGAGATTTTGAAAGCTGAGGTGTCTTGGGGTCAACCTTCTTATGCTTTGTCTGGGAAAGTCTAAGATAAATAACATTTGCATTTAGCGTTTTTATTTCATTAATAGTTTTCAAAAAAATTTAGAAGAACAAATAAGAAGGCCAGTTTGGAGTGGAGTAAAATAACAGTTTTGTTTTTCTTTAAATAATTTCTATTCATTGCCTCCTTTTATGCGAAGCCTGTTCTCAGAGCTGAAAACTTTAGAATGGTGGATATAGAGATTAACTCTTGATCTCCTCTTTTTTTAAATATCCAGAATGAATATTGCTTGTTCTCCTCTTGATATTAATCTCCAGATTAATTAACCGATCGGGATAAAGGATATCCCATTCTAAAGTTTTCAGCTCAAATTTCTTAATCTATTAAAGGGACTGTAAGCGTAATTTCAAGAGACCCTATAAAATTATGGCAATGCCCAATTCAAAATTGATAATTTCCAGTGGAGGGTTCTCCAGAAAAGTGACATGCTGATTTGAGGGAACAGGAATAAAGGGAAAGGAAATGGCGCTGGTCTGACCTGAGAAAACCAGTTGCACTGCTTTGCTGACGAGTTGGGTATTCCTTACACACACTCTTTTGGTACAGACACACAGCATGACTAAAGTCAAGGAAATTGCAGAACAATGTCGTCATATTGTAAACTTTAATCAAATTATATTCTTTGCATGAAAATTTGGCTTTATAGTGTTGACTTAAATATGTAAATAATATATTACATGTATATTAAACTTATTTTTAAGTAAACAATTAACAATAAACAAATTTACTCTCCTAGACTGTACAAATACCGAGAATATAATTTACTGTATATACCTACAGTACACGCCTTTGGTTCGGTATTTCTTACACACACTCTTTTTGTACAGACACACAAACATGACATTTCCGCTCCCAGGCTGATTTCTACTGCAGGAAAACATACAGGAACTGTCAGAAATAAACACTTTTAAACCTAGAAAAACGACAATATCTTTCACATTACTGATCAGATAAAGGTTTCAAGGGTATCGCTGTGAATCGGGCATTTCCATCTCTGCATGGAGGGTCACTTAAAATTACGCGTACAATCACTTTCAACATAATAGTCCCTTTGTTAATTACCTTAATTGACGCCCAAGCCATCTCACTTGGTCCTCAGATTCTCTAAATTAAATTTGCCATACAGTGTGACCCAAAAAACAGACAAGGATTATGTTTGAAATGAAAAGGTTCTACTTTCGTATTTGGCCATAGAAGAATTCTTTATTGTCAGTCTGTGGACGGGTTACTGCAATACATATACAATATACATCCCAGTTCTATTTTGACTTTGGTAAATTATGGATCCAATGAACCAGGTAAGACGCAGAAAAAATAGGATAGTAAGAAACCAAACATCTTAAGTTTGAGGTTGACGCAGAAAAAAATAGGATAGTAAGGAACCAAACATTCTAGGTTTGAGGTTGACGCAGAAAAAAAAATAGAATAGTAAGAAACCAAACTTCCTAGGTTTGAGGTTGACGCAGGAAAAAAAGGTTAGTACGTAAGGAACCAAACATCCTAGGTTTGAGGTTGACGCAGGAAAAATAGGATAGGAAGGAACCAAACATCCTAGGTTTGAGGTTAACGCAGGAAAAATAGGATAGTAAGGAACCAAACATCCTAGGTTTGAGGTTGACGCAGAAAAAAAAGGATAGTTTAAGGAAACCAACAGTTTGTTCATTAAGTCAAGCATCGAGAACAAAAATGAGATGTTTGAAGTACATAAAAAATAGAATTTTTTTTTTATTTTGAAAAGATACAACTGATATTCTTAACAGTTAAAGAACGTGGATATTTTTGCAACCTGAAGGACTATTTTTTTTGTCGTCCAAATCGTTAAAAAGACATTGAAATGTTTTATTTTTATTTTTAATAAGTCCATTACGTATAATTTTGTCGTCCCATTTTTTTTGGGCTTGAAGACCTAATCCCTGTTTTTTGTTTAAACAAAACAAAAGAAAATGTTGTATAACGTAAATCTGCTTAAAGTTCGTCTAAATAATTCAAAATTGATGCGATGTTGTAAATTTGTGTTTTAACTGAAGCCTGTCGTTTGTTTTAAAAGAAAAAAATTTTATAATACAATTAAAATTTTATAAACCCTTTTTAAAGTTTTCTTTTCTACAAACCGTAGTCTTTGAACCAATGTGATTTCTCGTCTACTAAACCCCAGCCAGCTTTTTGAACTGCCCTAAAACGACAATATTATTATATTCGAACAACCCTAGAAAAAACATAATGATTAAAATCGGGCCATGACATCATACCCCTCGGATCCGGAACCAAGGGGCAAAAAATCAAGTTAAAAAATTTTGCTTTCAAAAAACAAATCTCAATTGTAAAGTAATAAGAAGAAAAATTGTTCAAAAAAGTCAGTAAAACTGGAAGAAATTATCAGGACCTAGACACGAATCCGGATTCGTTTTTCTAGGGCGGATCCAGTTCCGGATCATGATCCGCATCAAATCGAAATGGATCCTAAGCACTGATCATATTGTAAAGAAACAGTTGATTTCACTCAAACATGATTAAAATCGAACCATATTAGATTAAGCATGATTACAATGATTATAGGATTAAATTCTAAATACCCAAAATCAACATAAGATTGATAATTTGGACACAAAACATAAGAAAAAGAGTTAAAAGTTTCAAGTACCATCTTCGATCTTCACCCCCCCCCCCACCCACACACACTTTGAAAGTTAATTGCAAAGTACAAAAAAAAACATTTAAAATATAAATGCTACTTTTTGTTTGCTCTACCTTGAAGAGAAACCAAATGTTGGCGCAAAACAGGAAAATGAGTACAAGCACTAACCTAAAACAATAAAAATATTTGTAAAAAAATTTAATTGTAAAAGGCTTTTTTCCGGTAATTATCAATCAATTTTTCCTTTCTTTTTCCTACATTTTCCTCACTATGTCCTTCTATTTTAAATGTATCTTACTTTCCTTGTCTTATATCCTTCCCTTTTAATTGTATCTTACTTTCCTTGTCTTATTTCCTTCCCTTTTAATTTATCTTACTTTCCTTGTCTTATATCCTTCCTTTTTAATTTATCTTACTTTCCTTGCCTTTTATCCTACCCTTTTAATTGTATCTTACTTTCCTTGGCTTGTATCCTTCCCTTTAATTTTATCTTACTTTCCTTGTCTTGTATCCTTCCCTTTTAATTTATCTTACTTTCCTTGTCTTATATCCTTCCTTTTTAATTTATCTTACTTTCCTTGCCTTTTATCCTTCCCTTTTAATTTTATCTTACTTTCCTTGTCTTGTATCCTTCCCTTTTAATTAATCTTACTTCCCTTGTCTTATATCCTTCCCTTTCAATTTTATCTTACTTTTCTTGTCTCATTTCTTTCCCTTTTAATTTATCTTACTTTCCTTGCCTTATATCTAATATCTAGTGCTTAGGATCCGGATCCGGATCCGGATCGGGATCCGGATCCGCTGGATCCGCATTATTTTGGCTCTACGGATCCGGATCCACAAAAAATGCGGATCCACGGATCCAGATTCAAGCAAAATTTTATTTTTCAAAATGTGCAAAACAGCGTTATTTTTGCTTAAAAATATCCTATTTTGAATTGTTTAAAAGATTTTAAAACTATTCAAAGGGTCTCAGGTTTCTATCTTGCTCAAATCTTAACTCAGACCTCCACCGTGCACCCCCACCCCCTTTGATAACTAGAGAGGGGGGGGGGAAGTCTCCCTTTTCCCCATTGCAACTAAGCAAATTCAGTCTTCACAAATTAAGGTGTAAGGATGTGTAAGAGTGAGGGGGAAAAGGGAGCGCACATACGCTAAGAAGATACAGATGCTAAGAAACATCTTGTGTTCCCAGTATAAAGAGACTGTTCTCTGCACTGAAGATATTCAAATCAGACCAAAGGAGTTGCCAGAAGGCAGATATTCTAAACGCCCTTCTTCTACTAAAAGCAAATATGAATTAGACCTGTTTTTTCATCCAATACAGTAAAAATAGTAAAAAAAACGTTAAAATATGTTAAAATGGTTAACATTTTTTTAGGTATGAAAAAATATTTGAACTAAATTTTTTTTGATTAATGACCTGGATCCGGATCCATTTTTTTTGAAAAGCGGATCCAGGATCCGGATCCGGATCCGCATCAAAATTAAATGGATCCTAAGCACTGCTTATATCCTTCCCTTTTAATTTTATCTTACATCCCTTCCCTAATATATTTAATATTTATCTTTTTTAATCTTTATGTTTTAAAAAATAAATCAGCATGAACATAAAAACTAATTATTATGTTTATTTTATTAACATGAGAAAATAGTAAACTTTCATTTTCATTAAATCTCTTATTTCTTAACTTAACCTTTCTTGTTATTGTTACCTATTACTAAACGGAAGCTTCATTTCCATCAGACCTTTATGTACACTGTACATAACTTCCTCCTCCAAAACTGCTAGCTGTACGGACCGTACATAAATATATTGTTATGATTCATTTCATCTGAAACAATATGTGCTGCTAAGCACAGATGCACAATGCACTTAAAAGGTTTGATAATTTTATTACAAGAATTTTTGTATTTTGCATAGCTTTTATCGAAACTGAAAGTGACCCTTCATTTAGAAAGCAATGAAGAATCTTTGGTCACCTTTTAAAAAATTGATATTCATCATCGAATTTGATTCAGGTAGCTTACGGCGCACCGTAGCTTACATTTTGACTAAACTTACATTATATTAAAATAACGAAAATACATTACTCAATAGATTTTGAGGATGGCATTAAATTTCATTTGATAATTTTAATTATATAAATAGTTTTTGATCATTTTTAAATGGCTTACACAGTAAAAATTTATATTGAGAACCAAAGAATGTTTTTATTCTTTAAAGAGACTGTAGGTTTAATTTTAAGTAACCTTTTATTGAAAGTGTTATATGTTCAATTCACAACAATACCCATTACTCCGTAGAGAAACCGCAATCTAAATCTATTAATGTTTAGATAGAGAAACAAGGATAGTTTCCTCAGATGAAAGTTGTACCGTTGTGAATCAGACATAGTGGGTCACATTAAACTAAGTCTACAGTCCCTTAGATGTCAGTTCCTATACACAGTTTAAACAATGTGAATAGAATGCTTGGAACTGATCTGCATTATTAGATGTTAGTTCCTTGACACAGTTTAAACAATGAGAATAGAATGCTTGGAACTGATCTGCATAATTTCTTCTTTTATCTGAAAACGACGGTTTCCATTTTTCAGCGAAGCCATATAAACATCTCTAAAAAAACACTTCAATAATTTAAATATTTTGAAAACTTTCATGAAAAGCTTAAAATAAACAAGATTAGATATTTTGTAAAAAATTTGAATCGCGGTTGTCTAAATATATTTCGAGTGTTCAGATTTTGGAAGTCTTTTTCGGGTTAAATTAGAAAAATGTATTTTAAAGGACATCTATAAACTATATAATATGTATTTATATTTTATAATCTGATTTATTTGCCTCAAATCTGCGAAAAATCCTTTTAAAAAATGTCCGCGGAAACATTTGTGGGAAGAGTAGGAGGGGAGGGGGGTCAGAAATAAACCTGTGTGATTTTCTCTCGTGTGCTGCTGTGTTGGATGTATTCTGATAACTTCTCTCGCACCACCTTCAACAGTTTTATTTATTTTATTTAACGTAATTATTTAGCCTATACTGTTTGTTGCCCCCCCCCCCTTTCCTCTTTATTAGTTGTAAAATCACAACAGATTTCAAATTTATAAAAATAGAATGTTACTTGGCCACATGTTGATCCAAAAGTGTAATTTCAAGTTACCTTTCATGCAAAGATGGCAATGCCCGATTCACAACGATAACCTCCTTTATCTGAGGCCGAATTTAAAGAATTTATGGTTGGTTCCACTTAAAATTGTATTTAATAATTCAAGATTTAAGCCGGCGCTCAATTGAAACCGGTTTTGGGGAGATTTGAGACGCGGCTTAAATTCATTAAATTTGAACATTGATCAATTGAAAAAAATATTATCAATTTTCTAGGTCTCAAGGGAGTGACCACGAAAACATGGTTGTTGAGCTGAGAGTACAGTATTGTAGAGAAATTGCAGGGCGTACGTGCCTTGCCACCACCTGCAGGGCAGGCGGGCGCCAAAAAGGATTTTAAAGATCGATTTTTCGTCCTTGCTGAACAATTTTACACCGAAAAAAAAACGTCTTTTAGGTCTAAAATAAATACTTAAAAATGTCTTTACAATACTGAACTCTCAGCTCCAATACCATGTGTACGCGGTCATACCCTTTACAGGAGTTTACAACAGGCAATTCCTACATGTGTTCTTGCAGTAGAAATGCGCAGGTCACTTTTAAGTTGTTGTATATCGTGCAATGCATTGACAATTTTGCATGAAGGGTCACTTGAAATTACGCTTACTGTAATGAGTTACGGCGTTCAGATTTCCGACCTATGTACCTGCATTGATATGGTTTAAGGTTGAGATGCCAGTTTCTGTGACCCTGCAGTGCTTCTTTATTGTTAAATCCTTTGTCACACATATCACATCTAATCATTATAATTTCCAATGCCGATTTTTTGCTCACAGATGATTTCAAATTTAAACTCAAACCAGAGGTATACATTTATTTCAAAATAGTAGGGTGCACCGGGCACCCTCCCCCCAAAAAAAAGTTTTTAAAAATTATAAAAAAAAAACAAAAATTCAAAAAAGTTTAAAACAAAAAATCTCAACTGCTAACAAATGAGAATTATAAAAAGATGAGTAATAAATAAAGTTTCAACATAAAACAGAGAGAGAAAAAAGAGAAGAAAAAAAAAATTAGAACATTATATGTTTATTTGTTAAGAAATGTTCATAAATTGGGCCATTTTTTTAGGCAGATTTAAAATAAAATGAATTGTTTTTAAGATACTCATTGATAAGGAGAAGTTCTAAAACTTACAACAAAAAATTAGCCGAACAGCAACAAGAAAATGGAGATTTAGAAAAACAGAAATGTCAAAATATTTGCAGCTGATTTTATCTAATTTATAGAATTTTGTTAAAATTTAAATTTAAAAAAATATATGTTAAAAAATACTCACTGATGTTTCTGGATACCCTGTTCCGCATGTTGGCTAAGCGCATGCCGGCTCAAGTATTGTCGATTATGGAATAATTTCCCACAGATAGGACAGGAATGCTCTGGAAAACAATAATTTAAAAAAAAAATGATGAGACAATAAAAATGAGGAAGAAAGGATGAGAACAGAAAAATAAAAAAAAAATATTAGAAAGAAAGAATGAGAAAGGAAGGATGAGAAAGAAACTAAGAGAAAGGAAGTATGAGAAAGAAACTAAGAGAAAGGAAGTATGAGAAAGAAAAAAGGAGGAAGGTAGGATGAGAAAGAAAGAATGAAGAAAGAAGAATGACAAAGAAAGGATGAGAACGAAAAGAAAGGGAGGAGAAAGGAAGGATGAGAAAAGAAGGATGAGAAAGAAAGAATGAGAAAGGAAGGCTGAGAAAGAAAGAATGAGCAAGGAAGGAGAAAGGAAGGATGAGAAAAGTAGGAGGAGAAAGAAAGAATGAGTAAAATAGAATGAGGAAGGAAGGATGAGAACAGAAAAATGAGCACAATCTTTTTAAACATAATGATATCATTAAGATATTCGTTTTTTTGTATTTTATTTCATGCTAACGGTAGCCACGTACATAAAGGTGTTTTGTAATATTAGGTAATTTTTTGCCTTTACTTTCTTTTTGTTTCAAAATTTGACAAAAGAATAAAAAATAGTTTAAAAAATAGTTTTCAAAATTGCTTCTTTTTAACATCTGCCTTTCTTACACTATGCAAAATTTTGACCCTGTCAGAAGATATTTGCAAAAATCGAAGCAAAAACAATGCAAAAATCGAACGTGTTATAACAATTATTTTTATCATTTTTCCAATTTAATAAAAGTTTAATAAAAGAAAACTTTTAAAGAACGAACCGAAACGTTTAATAACACTTTTTAATCTTTTTACTAGGAATACGAAAACTAGTGGTATTCACGAACCGTTAGTGAAATACGTATTTTGGTAAATAGGGTCGTTACCGGGAGGTTTATGAAGAGATGAATGCTTTCTCAGAGCCACCCGAGATGACATTAATTTCCCGCATTCTTGGCATTGAAACTTTACTGGCACCACTTCTGCATTGTGAACCTAAAAATGGAAAACTTAATTTATTCGTTATAACAAAACAAAAGTTAAAATGTATTAAGTATCTATTTCCTTCGACTGTTATGATTTCTTTTAAAGAACAAACATTTTATCCGTTGAAAATGTGCAGAAAATATTTCGGAAAATCCACGAAACAAAAATCCGGTTTTGACGGAATTGAGTATTACATGTTTACCTTCGACACAAAAAGATAAATACCTTTTTGATAAATACCTTTTCGATAAATACCTTTTTAATAAATACCTTTTTGATAAATACCTTTTTGATAAATACCTTTTTGATAAATACCTTTTTAATAAATAACTTATTGATAAATACCTTTTAAATAAATACCTTTTAAATAAATACCTTTTTAATAAATACCTTCTTGATAAATACCTTTTTGATAAATACCTTTTTGATAAATACCTTTTTGCTAAATACCTTTTTAATAAATACCTTTTTGATAAATACCTTTTTGTTAAATACCTTTTTGATAAATACCTTTTTAATAAATACCTTTTTGATAAATACCTTTTTGATAAATACCTTTTTGATAAATACCTTTTTAATAAATACCTTTTTGATCAGTACCTTTTTTCTAATGCCCCGTATCCGTTCTATCTCATTCTGTTGAATCTTGTGGAACTAGTTTAACGCGGCCAGGCATCGTCTTCCACAACCTTTTTGATAAATACCTTTTTGATAAATACCTTTTTGATAAATACCTTTTTGATAAATACCTTTTAGATAAATACCTTTTAGATAAATACCTTTTTGATAAATACCTTTTTAATAAATACCTTATTGATAAATACCTTTTTAATACCATTTTGATAAATACCTTTTTGACGTGATGATTTAGCTGAAATTGTTTAGTGTAGGATTTAGTGCACTGTGTACAGTGAACAGTTTTCTCTGTATCTTCCCCTGTCCGTCGTTTAATAACCTTCACCAAGAAACACCAATATTTAAACAGGGCAGTGGGGCATGTAGATTGTAGATTTGTGCCAGTTTTCATGGACTTGGATACTATTTGTGCCAGTTTTCATGGACTTGGATACTATATAAGCCAGTTTTCATGGACTTGGATACTATTAGTGCCAGTTTTCATGGACTTGGATACTATTTGTGCCAGTTTTCATGGACTATTTGTGCCAGTTTTCATGGACTTTGATACTATTTGTGCCAGTTTTCATGGACTTGGATACTATTAGTGCCAGTTTTCATGGACTTGGATACTATTTGTGCCAGTTTTCATGGACTTGGATACTATTTGTGCCAGTTTTCATAGACTGGGGTACTATTTGTGCCAGTGTTTATGGACTTGGATACTATTTGTGCCAGTTTTCATGGACTTGGATACTATTTGTGCCAGTTTTCATGAACTTAGATACTATTTGTGCCAGTTTTTATGGACTTGGATACTATTTGTGCCAATTTTCATAGACTTGGATACTATTTGTGGCAGATTTCATGGACTTGGATACTATTTGTGCCAGTTTTTATGGACTTGGATACTATATGCCAATTTTCAAGGACTTGGATACTATTTGTGCCAATTTTTATGGACTTGGATACTATTTGTGCCAGATTTCATAGACTTGGATACTATTTGTGTCAGTTTTTATGGACTTGGATACTATTTGTGGCAGATTTTTCAAAGTAAAAGTTGTGAAATGGTAATTTTGGGTGTAACCAGATTAATGTTAGATGAACCCCTTAAGCAGGGATAAAAAATGCCTTAAAGTTGTTTTCTTCGTACAACCAAAAAAAACAATAAATTGTTTTAGGACTATAAACATCAATGAAAAAATTACGGTAGAGGGGAGACGTACAACCAAATAGACAATGTTTTAGATTATTTTTGAAAAAAAAATAATCTCATAATAAATATTGTGTTTTCCTTGTGATGAACTTTAAACATGTGTTCTCTCAGTTCAGTTCTTAAAAAATCACAATTATGAAAATATATTAATCGTATGTTTAAAAAACATACATTCCTGGGGAAAATTAAGAGCTTTTCTTAACGGCTGATATGTCGTCTTAAATGTCTCAGAGATCAAGATACAATGTTTTGCCATCAGGTTCAAAATGAAGTTAATATACTAGCCCATATTTGCCAACGTGATTTTATGTTTTCTTTAGGATTGTCTCATTTTTTTAAATTAAATGAGCTTTCTTGATCTCTGAGACATTTAAGACGACATAACAGCCGTTAAGAAAAGAATGTCTTCATTAATAAGGATTAACAGAAAAACAAATATTTGAAAGAGGCCTAGTCCAGGCATCTTTTGGACTTGGTGTGCAGTGGGGAGGTGACCTTGGTCTTGGCCTTGCCCTTGGCATGTTGTTGTCACACAAGACTTGTGTCATTAATCAACTGTTATATTAATTTCCGTCTTTAAGTGGTTTTTTTTAAAGGGGTTCGGCCATGATTTCCACGCTATGAATGACTATTGACCTTTTCTATTATTTATATTTGATTTTGAATTTTACGGGTTGTTTTTGATTAAATTATTTTTAAGTTTTCTCGAAAGTTTATAATTAAATGTCAGTTAACAAAAAATTTGCAAATAAAGAATGTTTTCTTTAAATTAGAATTACGGATCCAAACCAGTTTTTCAGTCAGGACAAGTTAATATACTAGCCCATTTTTGCCAACGTGATTTTAGACTCGTAATGTTTTCTTTGGGATTGTCTCATTTTTTTAAATTAAATGAGCTTTCTTGATCTCTGAGACATTTAAGACGACATATCAGCCGTTAAGAAAAGCTCTTAAATTTCCCCAGGAATGTATATTTTTTTAACATTTTAATTTAAAATCATTTATTTTACCCCAATTCAGAAAAAAAATAATAAAACATACTTTAATTATGGGGAAATAAATGATTTTTAAAAGAGGGGCATGATAATATACTGTAATGAAAATATACACCCCTGAAATAGCTGATTGTGACAAATGGGTTCAGCTGTCTACCAGTTGTCTACCAGTTAATTACCAGTTAATTACCAGTTATCTACCAGTTGTCTACCTGTTATGAAGAACTGATCTGCAGATCTCACAAACATTTTCACAATTCATGGCGAGGTGAGCTTTTAGCAAGGACGGACTCAAAAAACTGAAATACATCATATCACATTAAATTACATTAAATTAAAGCAAATCAATTAAAAGGGACTGTAAGTGTAATTTCAAGTTGCCATCCTGGCAAACATGGTATGGCCTGATTCACAAGGGTTCCCTTGAAACCTTTATCTGGTTAATAATGAAGAAAATATTGTCGTTTTAGGTTTAAAAAATGTTTAATTGTGTTGATTTTCGTGATTTTTTTTGGATTATTTCATATATCACCATATGGACGCACAATCCTTTTCAAAACTAAGTTAAGATTACCTGGTCCCACAAAGATGGCAAATAATCCCGGTTTTCAGATCGTTTACAAAATCTAGATCGTCACCCTTCAAATTCCTAAATTGATATTAATATTATCATTAGGAAATATCTGCATTTATTGACTTAGATGAATGAACTTGGTAAGCGGACGCGAGGGGAGGGGGGGCTCTTATCAGAAGTGTGATAAACTAGCATGGAAACCCAACTTTGCCTGGATTTTCCCAATAACCTTGAATTTATAAACTTAACTAAGTTTTCAACTCCAGGGGTTTATGTATTTATTTTAAATATATGTCATAAGGTGGTTTTATTTAAAATTAAAAACTAATAATTTATTATTTATTATTATTATATTATTATTTTTTTTATCTATTTAAACTAATGATTATAATGATAATAATAGTAAAAAAATCTAACCCAACATTTTGTAAAAGATCAGCCGGCTTGCATCTATGTTTATATTTCTTCCGGTGATCAACAAGGACTTTCGAACAGAATTCACAAGCATATGGAAAGATACTGGGTCTAAAATATATAAGTTATTCATGGTCAGGGGTTTATACTCTTGATTTTTTTTCAATACAAAGATTGTCTATTCTCAGATATTATGTATGTTGGCCATCAAATATGTGTTTTTATCATCTAAATATATTGGAAAACTTGTAAGTTTCTGTATTTATTTTTAATTTTCCCCAGACCATTAAAATAATTTTGGTGTTATTCTTCAAAATATGCAGGTCTGTTTCTAAATCCCTGACTTGTAATTTTGGTCGCAAGGGGTTATAAATCATTGCACGTTATAAGGCTAGTACAGCTGACTTTTGCGTTTAATGGTTCCAAACAGCCCAACATGTACTGAAAACAAAGAAATACATACAAAGCGCCCATTTTCAAGTAACAATTGTGTAACAATTTTATCTTTAAAATGTAGCTTATCTAGTCACTGCTTTCTTATTGCACTCCAATTAACAATAACTTTATCGGAGTTGGCGGATTTTCAACATTTCGACATGTAAATGGGTCATGTGAAAAATTGTGGCCCAAACAGTTTCACCGATTCAACGTTTATTGAATACTAACAAACAAACAAACAAAAAAACTAAATATATATTTTTAGTGAAATTTCTACCTGCCATTCTTCTTAGTTTCTTTTTTCTTTGCAACTGGTTCCTCATCGGTCAATTTTATTTTCTTCTTCTTTGTCTTTGTAACTTTCTTCTTCTTCTTTTTCACAGCTCTTGAAAACACATGGGTGTATATTATTTTGAAAATAATTTTTGCCCTAGTTTTTTTTTCGGCTGAATTGTGGAAACTAAATGATTTTTAGGGAGTAGGGTTCACACCCGTGACAAGGAAGTTAAGAACAAATTTTACTCGAGTTAAATGTTTCCGTAATCATTACCTATCAAAATAATGATATAGAACTTAAGATGCATTTTTAAATGACTCTCCATTTAAAAATTATTGGTATACACGATTCACAACGGTACCCTATAGACATAGGTCTGGTCATGAAAGAGATTTTCAATTTCTTATAAATAAATAATTCTGATTTGTGACTTGTGGATTTAAGTAATTCAGCGACAATAGAGAAAATTTCAAAAAATACTTTTAAGATATAAAAACAACAATATCTTCCTATTACTACTCGGACAGCAGTAACAGGGGACATTAGTTCCAAAACTAAAACTTGGCCCATTTCTAACACTGAGTGTTGGAAATGGGCACAAATTGAAAGACTGGGTTTTTGGGATCCCGGCCCATATCCAGAGTGTAAGTCGAAAAATAAGAACTATAACCAAAAATTTTATTTTTTATGACGAGGACAAAAATCAAAATTATAATAAGAGTTCTTTTATATCAAATCTCTTGACCGTTTTCAAGAAAATTTTAGGTTTTCCATTTTGGAACATATCCTGATATAGTTTTAGCCATTTTTTATAAATATATGGTGTAATTGTGTTCTACTCGTCTTGGATTTAAAATGATGGATGAAAATTGGCCCAATTCTAACACACAGTGTTCGAAATAGGCTGAGTGTTAGTTTTGGAACTAATATCCCCTGCAGTTTACCTTTCATAATCACTTTCAGAATCAGACATAAGACCCGCTTCCGCTCCTTCAAAAATAATGAACCATTAAAACCAGTGCTTAGGATCCATTTGATTTTGATGCGGATCCGGATCCTAGATCCGCACTTGGAAAAAATAGATCCGGATCCAGGTCATGAACATTTCTTAAAGGTTTTATGCGAGATAAGGAAACTTTTAATAATCTCTCTTTTCAGTTCAGATTTGGGTAGAGAGCAAAATATTAATATTGCAGTTTTTTGTTGATATTTTGGCCCTTGGATCCGTGATCCGCATATTTTAGCGGATCCGGTTCCAAGAAGCCAAAATGTTGCAGATCCAATGGATCCGTATCCTTAGGACTGATCCAAACTCAATAATTCAAATTAATTCAATCCTTCTGCCATGTAAAATAGAAGAAGGTAACAGAAAAGTTTAATCAATTTGTTTCATGGGAGGGGAGGAGGGGAGGAGAGGGGAGGGGAGAGGAGGGGGAGGGGAGATATGAAAATATTAATGAAGGATGGCATGGAATAAGAGATGAGTGGGCCGGGGGAGATCCATAAATAAGAATTAATCTTAACATGTAAACCTGAGCCGTAATCCATATATTCTAGATGAGAAGTTATGTCAGGTACTATAGTCATATCATCATCCCTAATCAAAACAGTTTGTAGTCATTGCATCATCCCAAATAAAAAATCTTTATTTATTGCATCATCCCAAATCAAAACAATTTTTAGTCATCGCATCATTCCAAATAAAAAATCTATATTAATTGCATCATCCATAATCAAATATTTTATGCTTATTGCATTATCCCTAATCATAATAATTTTTAGTTATAGCTTCATCACTAGTCACAAAATCTAGTCGTGTTGCATTATTCTTAATCAATACAATCAATTATAAATTGCATCCCCCATTCAGTAAATAATTCATCATCGTTATATTTCACATATTTATATATTATTGAATAAGGACAAATCAATTAAAAATTTAAATATAAAACTCCAACTTAAATAGAATTAAGGACAATCGATAAAATCCCTTTTTTTAGGTTATAAAAAAATATTTTTCACTAAAGCATTTTAAAAACAAACATTTTTTCTATTTATTTTCTAATTACCTCAACATTGAGCGGTTTATTGAGTCCGTTGAACCCACATCAATCTCTTCAAGTTCAATCTAAAAAATGTTGAACTTCTAGAAATAATTAAATTAAATAAATCCCGGAATTTTATGGAATCTTTACTAATTCTACCCAGTCTCATTTACAGTCTCTTTACTACTAGCAACTATAGTAACATGTCAAATAACATGTCAAGTAACATGTTGAGTAACATGTCAAATAACATGACAAATAGCATGACAAGTAATATGTCAAGAAACATGACAAGTAAGTAACCTGTCGAGTAAAATGTCAAATAACATCAAAAGTAATATGTCAAATAACATGTCAAGTAACATGTTGAGTAACATGTCAAATAACATGACAAATAACATGACAAGTAATATGTCAAGAAACATGACAAGTAACATGTCAAATAACATGAAGAGTAACCAGTCGAGTAAAATGTCAAATAACATAAAAAGTAATATGTCAAATAACATGTCAAATAACATGACAAATAACGAGACAAGTAACCTGTCAAAAAACATGACAAGTAATATGTCAAGAAACATGACAAGTAACATGTCAAGTAACATGACAAGTAACACGTCAAATAACATGACGAGTAACATGTCAAATAACATGAAGAGTAACATGTCAAATAACATGAAAAGTAAAATGTCAAGTAACATGACAAGTAAAATGTCAAATAACATAACATGTAAAATGTCAAATAAAATGACAAGTAAAATGTCAAATAACATGACAAGTAAAATGTCAAATAAAATGAAAAGTAAAATGTCAAATAACATGACAAGTAAAATGTCAAATAACATAACAGGTAAAATGTCAAATAAAATGACAAGTAAAATGTCAAATAACATGACAAGTAAAATGTCAAATAAAATGACAAGTAAAATGTCAAATAACATGACGAGTAAAATGTCAAATAAAATGAAGAATAAAATGTCAAATAACATGACAAGTGAAATGTCAAATAAAATGACAAGTAACATGTCAAATATCATGACAAGTAAAATATTAAATAACATGACGAAAAAAATGTCAAATAAAATGACGAGTAACATCGAAGAAATCTATTAATGCGCCACAATAACTGCCAATTGTGCGTTTTTCAAACATATTCGTCCCACCTTTAGTCGGAGATCTTTTTGTCTGTCTAGCAGAGTGTGTACTTTTCCCCCAATTCTTCCACCTTCAGCTTGTGATGGTAAGATTTCACTGAAACCGTCTGAAATTTTTATGCGTTTTTAAAACTCAAAAAAAGTTACATTTGGTTTTTAATGATTATCAAAATCTTCAAGGGCCGAATGTAGTATGTAATAAATTCTAGAAACTAAACCTTCTACCCTCCACCTGTACTATGGGATATATTCTAAAAACTAGATCTTTTACTCTCCATACCTGTATTATGGGATATATTCTAGAAACTAGATCTTCTACCCTCTACCTGTATTATGGGATATATTCTAGAAACTAGATCTTCTACTCTGTCTTATGGAATGCATTCTAGAAACTAAATCTTCTACCCTCTACCTACATTAAGGGATATATTCTAGAAACTAGATCTTATACCCTCTATCTGTATTATGGGAAATATTCTAGAAACTAGATCTTATACCCTCTACCTGTATTATGGGATATATTCTAAAACTAGATCTTCTACCCTCTACCTGTATTATGTGATATATTCTGTGATATATTCTAGAAACTAAATCTTCTACCCTCTACCTGTATTAAGGGATATATTCTAGAAACTAAATTTTCCATCTTCTACCCTGTACCTGTATTATGGGATATATTCTAGAAACTAGATCTTCTACCCTCTACCTGTATTATGGGATATATTCTAGAAACTAGATCTTCTACCCTCTACCTGTATTATGGGATATATTCTAGAAACTAGATCTTCTACCCTCCACCTCTCTACCTGTATTATGGGATATATTCTAGAAACTAGATCTTCTACCCTCTACCTGTATTATGGGATATATTCTAGAAACTAGATCTTCTACCCTCCACCTGTATTATGGGATGTGGAATATAATCTAGAAACTAAATCTTCAACTTCTGCTGCAGAATAGTCAGGCATCAAGACTAACATTATAGATGATTTTTGATGCTCCAAGAAGAAAAAAATAAAAATTGGACATCAAAAACTACCAAAACTAAACGCTTGCAATGGGGGGGGGGAGATTCAAGAATATATACACCCCTGATTATTGATGCAATAGAATGCAGAATAGTTAGGAATAATAATGGCCTTTAAAACACTTTTTCCAGTGAATGTATTGAAGCTTTCAAGAAATGAATTTTATTCCGTTTAAATGTGGAGTGAACATTGAAATCTTTTGTAAATCTTAAAATCCTCACTAAATATTAAAACTAAATGGATCCGATGGACTGTATGTTATGTAAGCAAAGGGGGGGGGGGACTTTTTTTCCCAAAATGACAAGGAAGTAAAAACTTAACGGATAAAAGAGAGTTACCCCCCCCCCTCTAGTTACCGCCCCCCCTCTCTAGTTACCACAAAGTAAAAATAATACATCAAGTATATTCCTATGGTTTGTTCTTCATCGCAATTCTCCTTCAGAATCTGAAACAGAATTGTTTCAAAAAACGCTTTTGCTATATTTCCTCTCATATTTAAACCCCTCTTCTCAATATAAGTGTTCATAAAATTACTTCTTTGGAGCTTAAGAAACCCAATTCGAATCTCAGGTATTATACAGTCGATATGGCCATAATATTAATATATATACATACGTGTGTACATTAATATTAATATATTAACATATAGCACCAGATAGCTTAGCATCATTCAATTTTAATGACCGGAGCAAAATAAACTTAGCCATAGAAATTCTCGGCGATTTGTTTTTTAAATCATTATTTAGAATTAAATGAACAATGTCCTGGAGTCTTATGATATGTTTGGGTAAAGTTAAAAAGCTTCTCGTCTCAGAAAATATCGCAACAACGAATTTTACTACTCTTTAAAGAAAAAAATATGAAAAACAAATCATGCCTGCATTCCTATAGCCAAATGTTACTTTGTTCTGGTCTGTAAAATTGAATCGTACTATTTTGATGCACAATTGTTCCAAAACTTGGGAAAGGAAAAAATTCTTCAAACTTTCTTTAAAAACGTTAATAGTTGGACCCACTACACCAACAAAATACGACATTAAATACAAACAATTTTTGTTGCAAACATGAAAAAAATTCTTTTTAAGACAGATATCAACACCGTAACTGGAAAATGACATGTTATATAGGGAAGTGTATAATTTTAAGTATTAAAACGGAGGGGGGGGACGTGGGAAGTGTATAATTTTAAGAAATAAAACTGGGGGGGGGGGCCTGGGAAGAATTAAAAAAAACACCTTTTTATCCTCTATGATACTTTTCCTCTAAAAAATTTTCTATCTCCTCATAAAAGTCATTTATTTTCCCGTTTTCAGATTAAAAAATAAAAAATTTTCGCTCCACGCAAACATATTTAACTTCTGGGGGGAAAACTATTTTTAAAGAGGATGGGGGGATATTTTTTCAAGAAAATATACACCTCTAATTTAAAGCGAAAAGTTCTAAATAGGCCACGTCTAACTGTGTAGCGTTTGTTTTCACTTTCCTTTATCATGTTTAATGGGAAACCCTGTATTGACCTGGTAAAACATAGGTCGTCTTTACTTTATCATGTTTAATGGGACACCCACACCCTGTATTGACCTGGTAGAAGAGAGAACTTGCTGCTGCTAGAAGTAATCTATGGCACTCCGTGTATCCTAATCAACAACAGAAGGTTTTTTTAACATTTTTATTCGAATCTTAAAAGCTTGATTTCAAGTGACCCTCCATGCGAAGATGGCAGTGACCGATTTACAACGGTACCCTTTTATTTATTTGCGGTTTCTCTACAATTGACTTGAACATTATTTGCTTATCAGAACCAAGGAAGAAAATATAGCAAATTAACATTTTTGAAATCAGGAAAACGAAGTTATCTTCCACAGTTTTGGTCGGATCAAGTTGTTAAGGGTGTCGTTATATATCAGGCAGTGCCATCTTTGCATGGAAGATCACTTAAAATTAAGCGTACAGTCCCTTTATTTAATTAAGTCTATACCAACTTCAATTTTTCTAATCTTTGAAACCTGAGGCCGAATTTATAGAATTTGAGTCGCGGCTTAAATCCGCCAAAACCCGGTTTAAATTAAGCGCCGGCTTAAATCTTGAAACATTTGATACAATTTTAAGTGGAACCAAGAATATTTAAACCGCGGCTTAAATTTAAGCCGCCATGCCACTCAAATTCTTTAAATTCGGCCTCAGATGCCATGGTGTAAACCTTTGATATTTCAAACTTAGCTTATTTAGTCTAACAGAGTTAATATTTGACATTGTGCTGCTAAGATATAGAAATTAGAAAATTAGAGTTTGTGGCAAAGACATAATTCCTTTTGCTCAAAATGTTCACAGAATCATTTTTAACAGTTTTGAAAATAAATTACTAGAAAAACAATTTGATGATTTTAAGTTCACGTTTAGTTAAGATGTCACTTTGAAATAAGGGAGTCAAAGAAGGTCGGATGTAATTAATAACAAGGAGTAGTTGAACTTAACAGTACTAGTAAACTGTAAAACTACTTGCAAGAGAATAATATCACAGTTCCGGAAGTACATGGTTACCTATAAGGATGAGACTGTAAAGACGACTAGCAACTTTTTAAATATGACTATCCCAAGTTTAAGTTATCTGTTGTCTTAAATTGATCTATAATGACCCTTTTAATGATTTTGCAAAGAGAGACTGATATTTATAGTTCTAGGGAATTTTAAATTATTAACGGTCGTCTCTGAAGGCTAATCCTTTGTTGTGATTATGAACTATAAAAATGTGTTACTTAATACTGCGACTTTTGGTTAATTTAGCAATTATTCCATAATAAACATTATTCCATAATCATTTCATTATTCCATATTTTTTCCTTTATTTCATGATTATTCCAAAATTTTTCCATAATTCCATAATTATTCCTCTCTTCTATAATTATACAATAATTAATCCATAACTATTCCATAATTATTCCATTATTATTTCATAAAATTATTCCATTTTTATTCCAAATTATTCCAATATTTTATTTCTATTGTTTCCTTGGTTGGTTCGAATAATTGTGTCTCGTCCACTTGAATCTTGAACTGATCAGAAGAACCATATATTTCCAATCAATCAATCAAACATATTCTTAGGATGAAAAAAATAACATCCAGTCATCAATACCTGCAGGGGCGTTTAGAGGAATTTGTCCGAGGGGGGGGGGGTGGCTTAACCCTATCCCCGCTGGGGTACTTGAAAACCAGGATACGCTGGGGGGGGGTCAATTTGACCCCCCCCCTCTAAATCCCATGTTTTATGTCCAAATATGACAAATGATACATCATTAGAAAGCTCTTGTGCTCTACTTTTAGAATCTGCAAAAAAATTTGCAAATTTGCGAAAATTGAATTTTTTATCGCAAAATCCAGTTTTATAGCAAAAATGTTTGCAAAAAAAAATTTGTCCAAAAAATGACAAATTATACATTTTTGAAAAGCCCTTGACCATGCCATTTCAAATGTGCAAAAATTTTTGCAAAATTTTAAATAACCTGATTTTTAATCAAGAAAAACTAAAAATGTGCAAATTTCCTTTGACAGGTTGTTTGCAAAAAATTTGCAATTTTTTTTTCGCAAAACTTGTGCAATCCGTTTCCCTATGTCATAGGCTTTCCAAAAAGCCAAATTTTATCAAAATCTGACAAGTGAAAGATTTAGTTTGCTACAGGCAAAAGCAGCCATTCAGGTAGTGTGCCTGAGGACTCAGGCAGTTAGTATTAAAGCCCGGTTTTAGGCCTAAAGGGAGGGCTTTGGATATGTAAGAAAAGTCAGAAAATTTCAACAGCCTCAGACCAATACTTTTTGAGTTATGTAAAAAAAACTACAGGGGGGGGTCAAATTGACCCCCCCCCCCCAGCGGGAATAGGGTTAACACCAATAAAGGGCCTGAACAAAGGGCAAAAATAAATTACGCGCCTAGATGTTAAGTGAGACGTATAAAGAAGTTAAACTGCTATCTCTGACATGAGCAAGATGTCCCAAAAAAGGATGATAATGGCTTTTGAATCTTTAAGTTTAATTTAAATAAAATTGTGAGATCTGTTTTTCATAAAGGTTAAACATTTTTTTTCGAGACCGTTAAGATTACCAACAAAAAAGGACAATTTTTAATTTGCTGAAAACTTTTCCCTACAAGGTATGCTTACCCCATATTTCTTACTTTGTTTCAGATTTGCACGCAAAATTCGTCTAGGTATCAGGTATCTAGTATGTTTTGTGTTCCGATACTCATAATCCTCATCGCTTCATCTTGATATCCACTGTGGGCACTTTTAAGGACCAATATTTCGTCTTTTCAGTTCAGATTTCCCTTTATGGTACAATTAACTCTGCGGATATCGAAAAAATATCGGCTGAAGAATAAATTGCAGATAAACAAAAGAACGAGTTTAAGCAGTGCATTGATCTTGATATCCACAATACAAGAGTTCCCAGATCGGTTCAGTTTTTTAAAAAATTTTATGGATCTCAATCTTACACTTACAAAAAAATTTGAAAATATACTACAATAAGCGTCAAAAAAACTAGCAATTCGAATTATCTAAATTATTAAATGGGAAAATTTTTATTTGATTTATTACTCATCGTTTTATGAAGTAGATATCCATAAGCCCTGCTTAGGATCCGGATGACCGTCAGAATTTTGGCCTCCTGGATCCGGATCCGAAAAAAATTGCGGATCCAATGATCTGGATACATGGGGAAAATATCAACAAAAAACTGCAAAAAAAATTTTCTCAAACCCTAAATCTGAACTATCTAAAAAAAAGAGAGATTTTCATGATTTCTGAATATTTCATTGAGAATATAAACATAAGCAAAAAAAAAAGACAAAAATGGAAAATTCTGCTCTGTTAAAAAATTCGGTAAATTTTATAGAAATAACATGTATCCAGATCCACACCCGCATCAGAATAGATCCTAAGCACTGTCCATAAGTAACATCCAGAAAGAAAAACGTTAAGAAAATATATTTGTATCATCTTTATGTAAGATATACACAAGACGAATCGTAGATTAAAATTATATTTAAATTGAGTAAGTAGGGTCCGTGGTCCGACTTCCTGAATCTCGGAATCAAGCATTAGTCTTTCTCTTGCATACGGATTAATCTAACTCCACTCCTGATAGTCTGTATTGATCATTGACAACTTAACGTTTAGGCATTAATCCTCAAATGCCCACATTGTATATAGAGATGAGTGATATTCCACACAAAAGTTCTGACCTATCACTGTTCACTTTAAATACGACAGCTCAAGAGTTAATTGTAGTGCCAACCTTTGTCTGGCCAACGATGAGGTAGATACCCTCGCTTGTAAGATTGAGTGCCGGAACACTAAGGTTGTACAATTTGCACTTCATTTTGCCGCTGTATAAATAAGAATATCTACGAAATCCTTGGACAAACAGAAGTTTAAAGGGTAAATCAGACATGCCACATTATAAATGGAAGTTCACTTAAAATTACGCTTACAGTCCCTTTAAGCACTTAAACCCCCTAATTTGAAAACTGTAACAAACCCTGTCCCCAATCCCTATCTCCAGAGTTTTCCATTTCCTAGTTCAATTTTTGAAAATTGGGGCAATGTTGTGTCGTCTGTACATCCATTTTACCGAACTTCTGGCCAAAAAACTTTCCGACCTACGGCAGCTGTTTATTTCCTATGATTTGAGGGTAAGATTAACGTGTGAATAGGTCAGAAATTAAGCATAGCGGATGTGCGTAGGTCGAAAGATACTCATTAAAATTGGTTCTTCCCGAAATATGTGAGAATATCGTGTTGATGGCTGATGTTCTTGAGCAGCATATCCTCATCCTTCTCCCCTCCATCAGACATTTTACAGTTTATAATCTGAAATTCTAATCTCTAATTCTTAAAGTAAAGACGGTTGTTAAGCTAGAGTTTGACTACTATATATTAAACAATATACAATATATATATATATATGCATATATATATATATATATTGATACAATGATACAAGTTTACTGCTGATACTTCTCGGTGTAGACCTTCGACTTGTCACGGTTCTGAAATAGAACAAAATTTGATCAACATATAACAAAAACTATTTATATCTTCAAGTCATTACCCCCGCTCGCCCCCCTCCCCCCTTAGTTTCTTTAATTAAATCAATTTCCCCCATCGCCCTAAATAAATCATAAAATTCGCCTAAAACATACATCAAAATTTGTTCGTATTTCATCGTTGCATCGAAATACAAGAGGCAGAATTTTGCCATTTTTCATTTTTTCATAAAAAAGATTACCATTATTTTTAGGGGCACCCATTGGCCAACCCCCTATCGTTCTAAGTATCTACCTGGAATGGGCTAACCATGTATCCGATACCCATGAGGAGACCGAAAAATCCTAAAAATAAAAATAAAAATCCATTTTGGGAAACTAAGAAAAAGCGACGAGATGAAAAATGAAAATATTTCTGGATTTTACCGGAATGTTTTTCACAATGTGTCAAAGAGTCAATATATCTCTATTGTTTGTAATCAGTGCATTGAATTTGTTTGACCAGAAACCGAATTTTGTCACTTTAAATAAATAAATAAATAAAAGATCAACCATCATTCCGTGGAAATCAAGGCCGAGACCCCATCAAAAATAACCACCAAAGGATGGAAACTAATGTATATCCGATTATGACATAAGTCTAGTGTGATCGAGACATCGAGGTCTAGGCCAGTGACAAAAGTCACCTCCCCATTTTGAGCTAGGTCGAGAGTATAAATTGGTGATTCATTATTTAAACCGGCGGTATGTAATTCAGCGACCTCTCCCACTTAATTAAATTCGGTTTGAGAGACGGTCATTTTTGTATTGAACATCCAACTAAGCTTAACTAGACATCCAGTGGATAAACGTTTAAGATGTCTTAAATCTCAAATCCATCAATATTTTGGCCGTTCATCCTTGAAAAAAAGCCATCAACGGGACAATTTCAAGTCGTCCAGCTATGCCTTAAATTCAATTCAAAAATTATCCCGTGAATCCAATACTGATATTCACAGAACACATTTCATGTTGTACTAGTAGAAATATGTTGATTGTTGATGATGATGATGATAATAATAATAATGATAATACTAATTAATAATAATAATAATTACCTAGGATGGGAATAGCGTAGCTCATTCCAATCCCAGCAGTGGATTCGTACTTGGGCAGACCAGACATTGATCTCTTCTGCAGCAGGGCGGACCTAATCAATCAATCAATCAACATAGAGGAAATGCTGAAATCCGCATTCATACCATGAATTGGACGCATTATTAAAGGGACTGCAAGTGACTCTTCAGATTAAGATTGACGAAGGTACCCTTTAAACCTTTGTGAAGGCAAAAAATGGTGGCTAGATTGGTTTGATTTATTAGCTTTAAAATATGGCAACTTTCAACTGCGGTTCTTCTGTAAAAGTACCTGGCGGATTTATAGAGCAGACAAGAAAAAAGACAGAATTGATCGGTTCAATAAATGGACACTTGAAATTTCATCAACAATCCCTTACATTATCCTTGATTTATAAACAACAATCCTTTACATTTTCCTTGATTTATAAACAACTAATCCAACCTGAGGTTAACTCGGGAGATGGCGTTGACGAGCATTTTCTAATCTGAAAATAAAAACTGAATTATTGAATATTAAAGTGAATTAAATTATTTAAATAATTTCTCAAGAGCGTTCACAAAAATGTTTGATGAGGTTGTTTGCCCGACAAAAATAAGATTGAATCAATAATCAACACAAAATCTCAATTATCTAAATTAAAAAAAAAAATCCATTTACATTTTCCGAGGCCTAATTTAAAGAATTTGAGCCGCGACTTTAAGTTAAGTTGTGGCTTAAATATTATTCTTAAACTTAAAATTCTATTCAATGATTTAAGATTTAAGCCGGCGCTCAATTAGAACAGACTTTTTGCGGATTTTAGACGCGGCTCAAATTCATTAAATTCGGACTCCGTTTTCATTCCCTTCAAGATGAGATGAGTAATTAAACAAAGGTTGTAAATAAATCTTGTTTATCAAGTTCACACTCAATACATCCATCCTTCCCAACCCAGATTTTTAACAAGTGTCAGATTTCATATTTAATCATACCAATTCTCAGATAGCAGGGGCAGGCAGTAACAGGGTGTCCCAACAAACACGGCGTGCATCTTATTAATAAAAAATATGAAAATAATTTTTACAGAACTAATTTCAGTGTCAGTTTTTTGGGACACCCTAGTTACTAATTGAGATTTCAAAGAAAAAAATTTGAGTTTGAATTTTTCCCAAAAAAATCGCAATAATTCATTAAATAAATAAATCGTTCAGGGGATTCTTAAGTTTTCGGAAGACCAAAAATTAAATGCTAAAAAATGAGTGTTGTGGAAATTGTAGCCTAGTACTCCGCTGGCATTGGGCTGCTGTTGAGAGCAGCTTCAATATTTTTAGCAGTCAGCAGCCCCATCGTATTCCGAGTCTGTAACTCTGCAGACCCTAAGTGGGGGAGTAGTACACAGTTATCTAACCTAGATCAAATAATTGAACTCTTTAAAAAAATATAGTTCATGCACAAAAAAGTTTTCTGCTATATACCCTCAGAACATTTCGAACCCTTCTTTCTTTGACCCCCTCCCTAATAATATTAATAAAAATCAATTTATTCCTCGTTTGACTATTCTATTGTTGGTAGAGTTTCGACTGTTTCGAACAAAAACTTTATTGAAATCGGTTAGAAAATAAATTACATATGCTTGAGGTGTAGTTTTTAAGCAGGAAATATAATATTAGATTCTTAATATTCTAAGTTCAGGGGAAGAAAGTTTCAAAACTGTGCTTATGTTCCAAACCTGACAATGAGTTTCAGGTTTGGGCCCAAATAGTATGATCAATGTTTTAGTAACTCTTCTTGTGTCGAGTGAAAATACTAATTGAAGAAACTATTTCCGAAATATTATGAATCACGACGAGAACTACAAAAAAAAAACTTTTTACTTCTTTTCTAAAATTTAATCTGTGAGTGAGCGTTCATTTTTAATTTAACCTCCATACCATTTTCGAAACAATTAAAGGATTTCCATTTTCACGCATATCACGAATTCGAATCTTAACGTTTTGGAACATAAACCAACTTTTGGAACAATCCATAATTTGGAAATATTCAACAATTCAGAACAAGACGCATTTTCATAATTTACAGAAAAGCATGAATCACTGAAAATATTTATATCTTCTGAATTATTCTAAAACTTCTTTGCTCATTATACTTTTAAATACGGAAAGTACCAAGCTACCAAGTTTCCTCCATTTTCAATTAAAAATTTCCCGCATTTTTCTGTTCAATTAAATTGTAAGAACAATATAATATTAACATTGGAATTTTTCAAATGTTTATTTCGTTAGTTTTTGAAATATTTTGAAATATCAGAACAAAATATATTATTTACATTTTTATTGTTTCATTATTTAATTTTCTACTAATATAACTAATATAAACAATTGAAAAAGATAGCTTCGCACATCTGGCCCAAACCTGAAACTCAGTGTCAAGTCTGGGCCAAATCACGGTTTGGAATTTTCTTCCCCTGAAGTTCATCTACTTCGTTTTTACCCATCGTTTTTAGTTATTAAATAATGATGAATAAAACTACAATTAAAAAAAATACCTAGTTAACGGATGATCGGCAGGCAAAGGCTCAGGGACCATGACATCTAACCCTGGGAAAAAAAATTCTATAAAATAAATGGTTTAAATAATTTTAAAATCAAAAGTGAATCAAAAAAGGTTTTAGGTTTTTTTTTGCTGAATTTGGGGAAAAACTAAATAATTTTGAGGGAGATATAAATAAATTTTTATAAATTTGATAAATAAGTATAAAAAAATTCTTTTTAGTGTCCAATTTATCATTTTGCTCACTCATTTTTTCAAAAAGCATTGTCCCCCCCCCCCTTCCCGGGGTTGTAATTTTAAAAATTATATACATACAACCATGCATAGTGCATAGCTCAGTAAACGAATATTCAATCTTGATATTAACATTAAACAAAGAATTGGCTCAAAGGCAAAAGCTGGAAGATTTGAGGTCGGTTACCTGCTGCAAATATTTGCTTGCTTTCCAGAGCTTCCACGAGATCCTCTTGGTTTATTATACCGCCTTAATCAGTAGAACTTATTAAGCCAGAAAATGACAAAAATATTCCTAAAATCAAGATTTTTAATAATATTTGCTTTTTAATCGTCAATCATCAGTAATTATTATAAATTCCATTTTTCGTTACATTAAAGGGTTTTTTTCCATTTCTGGACTTGCAAGTCTGATTCACAACTCTTCGCACAATTGTGAAATGACAGAAATAACTGGATTTCCTTTCTTAAATTTGAACATTTTCTATTGCAGTTTCTCCATCTGTGAAACTAAAGGATTTATTCAAGGAGGTATATCAACAAATCAGATTTTTTAGATAAAAAACTACGATATCTTCCTCATTCCAACTCGGATAAATGTTAATCAGATATGTAGCACTTTCATTTGAGAGTCGCATAAAAATTAAGTCCATTTTTTAAAGATCTGTAATTCTCTACCTCTGCTGATGTTGATCAGAATTGCTGTCTTCTTCATGGTATTGAAAACCTTCTTGTTAAACATCCCTGCCATCTCCTCGGTGTACGCTGTGCTGATAATCACGAAATCCGCCTGGACCAGTAAATCCTCGAAACTGATGAATTCGGCGCCATTTTCTATTTCAACGGATTTTCTAGCTCTCCCACTGTACACAAATCGCTCAACTCCAAATGGCTTCAGTCTGAAAAAAAAGACGAAAGGTTTTTTTATGTAAAATAAAGAATATTTTTAGCGGGCAGAAATACAAAAACTAAATGCTCCCCCTCTTTCCCTGGAGATAAAATCTATGACCTCTACTTTCTGCTAAATCAAACTGTAAGCGAACTATTACCTGGACATGACAGCTTCTCCGATCCGACCCAACCCAACAATTCCAACAGTTGAACCTCTAAAGAAACAAGAAATTAAGAAATAATTTTAGCCTAAAACATTCAATTTTTCCCCAAAAAAGTTTGGATTCGATGATGATATTAAAAAGATAGCATCAGCAGAAATCTTACGGGATTTTTAATAACTAAATCTGTGTAATAAAACAAGACATTCGTATATATATATATGTTGCGTATTGCCGGCCAAACGGCTGGACCGATTTGAATGAAGATTTTTGTGGCCACTTATGGGTGGCCGGGGGTTTTATAGACTAAAAAAATTCAAAATATTTTTTTAAAATCTTTTTTCTTTCAAATTTCTATGTTATTTTCTTTTCCACGGGGAACGCCGGGCCCTTCAGCTAGTCTACTATAATCCAATGAATATTTGTATTTCAATATGCAGAAGTATCTTGTTTCTAACTTATTAACACTATATTTTATTTTGATCATTTGTGCTTTGGTTGAGGATGTAGGCCCGGAGGCATCGAGAAAGGGGGGGATTAGTTACCTTAAAGCAGGCCCACACATCCACAATGGACTCCAACTTGACCATTCTCCAGTCTTACAAGCAGAAAATCAAAATGAGAAAAGAAAAAAATTTCCCGTTAATACTATTTGTTCGATCTATATTAAGGGATTGACTATTAGAGAATGTGAAAATTCCAGGCAGAGCTGGCTTCACCTATTCAAACAGTAAAACATGTGTTTTCGTTATGTCTATGTTTGTACCTTAAGTGCCGTGTTCCCCTCCATAATTCTCCTGGATGTTGCCAGAAGCAAAGCAATGGTTAGATCAGCCGTAGCATCAGTCAGTACATTGGGAGTATACCCGATCCTTTAATATAATAATTTTAAAGGGACTGTAAGCGTAGTTTCAGGTGACCATAAATTCAAAGATGACAATGCCAGATTCACAACGGTACCTTTGGAAACTTTATCTGGTCAAAATTGTGAAGATGCTGTCGTTTTTCTGATTTGAAAAATATTAATATCTGATGATTTCTCAATTGCATTATACCGAAATGTGCAAGTCACTTTCGCAGAGAAACCGCAAATTGTTATCATAAACAAAACATGGATATCTAATTCATACTTGATCAGACAAAGCTTTTAATTGCCATTTCATTTGAAATTTCGCGTAAAATAATTCTTTAAAATTGTTAAATGATACTTTTATAGTCGAACCAACTGTACTGCATTTAATAGAACAAAATGTTACATTTGCCCCCCCCTCCCTTGATAAAACTTTCAACGACATCTTGCAATAATAAAGTCAAATAAAAAGTCACTGAAAATCACTGAAGTACAGGTGTATATATTTTTAAGAATTAATTTCCCCCCTCCCTCCGGGAAAGGGGAAAAATTATTTTTGAAGATATGATATTGGGGGGGGGGGGGGGGAAATGAATATAGACATCAAAAGACCAGTTTTTTCATCCTTCTTTATAGTTTTTAACGCTTTTACCCACAAATTAATTGTATTACCACTCTGCGCAAACATACATAATTTCGGGGGGGGGGGGGTGATGGTTATTCGCAAACATATACACCCATGTTTTAAACCTACTTGATATTCCTGGCTTGTATCTCCTTCACGTCCAGATGATCCAAACCAACAGACATCGTTGAGATCACCTTTAAACCAGGCCCAGCTGCGTCCAGAATCTAATTTTTTAAGATTTTGAATGACACGAAACATGGTTTACCAACAACTTGGGGAACTTGAATTAATCTCATTGGATTAGAAAACTTGTTTACCGCCTTTTCACCAGTTTATTTCCCCAACAGAGGGAAGCTAAGTTACAGACGTCAATTAGGGCAATTAAGTAAAATAACTGCCCTTGGTAACGTAAAATTCCCTGAACTTCCCTGAAATGTAGTTGTAAATAACTATATTCTTCCTAGTGAGACAAAATTCTTATCATTGGCGGGTAATTATACATTCTCCCTGTTTCATATATATCTATATATAAATTTGGCTTGTCTGTCTGTTTGTTTGTCTGTCTGTTTGTTTGTATCCAATAAACGTCAAAACGGCTGAACCGA